>NC_056731.1:1561798702-1561921202 GCF_019279795.1 Protopterus annectens | reverse complement strand
CTCCGGACCTGACGATGGGTGACAGTTTCCTGTCTGCGCCCACTCTCAGGGATGAGCACCATTCCCTGAGGTGGTTCCACCTGAAGGTGGTGCAGGACCAGCAGATGAGGAGGTCCTGGGGTAGGCCCCAGACGTGCTGGTGCCCAGTGCCATGGCCAGGTGAGGTGGGAGAGGTGGGTCCGCTGGGACCGGCCTTCCCAAACGTGCTATGTTTTTTCAATTTTGAAACATCTGTGGGTTAGTAATAATCAACACATTCCAGGATTAGGTATAACAGCATGCATAAATATTCCCGTTAACTTAAAATACCAGATATGGAACAGTTGCATAGCAAACAGAACACATGCATATATGGAACCACAGTGCCCATTATAACAGCATGCAGGTTCATTGATGGCAGGTTGCCACCAATGTGGGAGTATTTCAACATGGCACATGCATAGAAACAAAGTACAATATTTATCAAACAACAGGACACATATCCCAACAGTAGATTTACTAGTGCACATACCAGTTGAGTTGTGCATTTAGTTTATTCTTGCAGATATGGTGGGGGGAGACAAAGATGTCAATTAACAACTTGTATATCCCTATAGTTCCCATTACTTTCCTAGTCAGTGCTGTGATCTGTACCTTAAAGGTATTATTACACTACCCTATGGCCTTAGCTTGGACAGTGGTATGGATGTGGGGATCTAGGACTATTGAACGAAAGTTCAAAAGTCCAAATCCAAAATACCTGAACGCACTTTAATGAAAGCGCTTTCACTGAAAAAGTGCTTTCATTAAAGTCTGTCCAAAAAAAAAACCAAAAAAAACCCACTGAATCTTCTTTTATGCAGGGCGGCAAGCCTCCCACACACCCCCTACTTTTATATTCTCACTCTGAGGTCACACTACAGTGGGGAAAAGGGAATTCTCCCTTAACCGCACCGTAGTGCGACCAGCACAACCAGCATACATAACTGAAAGTGCTGCGTCGGTGAACAGCACTTTCGGTCATGTATGTTCGGTGATTTCTGCTTTGGCAGAAAGTGCCGTCGGGGATCTGTACGGATCCCGGATGTGGACAACTGTATACATGAACTGTGTTTTACCTGCAGTATACACCTCTTACCTGGTATACCTGTGAAGGTATTGTTTGTTAACGCTACCTGACTGTTTCTACACATATTCCCAGATTCCAGGTTGATGTTGTGCACATACCTCTCCATATGTTATTGCACACAATCTGGGCATGTCTTGACAACATGTAGGTGAAGCTAGGACATATTTTGACTATTGCCCTCATAAGAATTTAGTGAGTTATACAATGACAGGTTTGTTTTCAGAGACATTTTCCACATATTCACAGGCCTGACAGTCAGTTATATGACATTAAATGCTGCCTAAATGTCAGAGATTGGCATGTTGATATGCCAGGGGGACAGGGTAATAGCCAGCAAATATGGTCCAATTCTCTGGACATTCCAGACAGATCTGTACAGTTGTGGGGTATCATTCTGAATACAGCTTACTACCACTCCCAAGATTCGAAACATGGCTGTGTGTGATAAAATTACCACAGTGTACATCACAGTTGCGTGTGCTATGTAGATATTGCTGTATATCTTTTCTCTGAATTCTGTCTATAAATCTCCTGTGGTTTTACAATCTGACCTTGTAATTATAACACTCGTATACAGGGTTTCCTAGACAGTTATATTATGTATCACTGTGTGGATGACAGTGATGAGTAATACCTTATTAGTCAGAGTTACTGCAACACTAACATTGCCATACCATACCAGACTAAATAGTACCAGTCCAGGTTTCAATCTTTTATTTCAAGGCACAGTTTGCATATCTGAAATACTTTGCTTATTACTCTCATAACACTTTGGTGAGTTGCTAGTGTGACAGGTTTGTTCTTATAGATATATTTCTGACATTTATGATATCTGACAATCAGTTGTATGTCATTATTTACTGCCTACACTTCTGGGATCATCCCACTGATTTGCCAGGGGGACAGAGTGACAGGCAGGGGACTTACACCAATTATCTGGACTTTCTAACAATATCTGTACTGTTGTGGGGTATGATTCTGCATACAGCGTACTACCACTCCCAGGATTTGAACCATGGCTGTGTGTGCTAAAAATGACTCACTTGAACACCTTAGATGAGTGTTCTATGTGGATTATGTTATCTATCTTTTCACTGTTTTCTGTTTAAGTGTCTCTCAGTTGTACAATATGACCTTGTGATGACAACAGTCATATACAGATATTCCTACACATTTATTTTTGTTGCACAGTGTGGGTACCAGTGCCTACTACAACAGTACTATTAAGAGATTGCAACACTACATTACCATATGATATCAGAGTAAACACAAGCTGTCCAGGAAGTAGACCTTTATTGCCAGGCTGTTAACCTTTTATTTACGTGCAACCTATATGAGACTCTTCCTGTCATAGTGTCAGGTTTATTCACAGTTTTTTACATACACAATACAGATTTTATACTGGCAATTAATGTTCTACTACTTTTAGATTTATTTCTTATGACAGTAAATGCAAGATGATTACTAAACTGCCTCGCGACACAACCTCTGCAGTCCACAGGCATGGGCTTCCCAATTCACAGCCCGCTCATCTGCCGCAGTAAAAGACATAAGAGGAATATTTAGCCATACCTATCCATAATATACATGAGCTGGCAATTTTTATACAGGTAGTAAACTGATACTTACACACTGCTGGGACAGCACCCGCCTGCCTAGCTTCTTGGATCCACTGGTCCAAGAGCTCACTCTTTCTCCATTTCAGGTTGGCATACTGATGCCTGACCTGCTCAGGAGTTCGAGGGATGCCAATGGCACTGGTGAGTTCATGGGTGAGATGGTCCCAGGCTTTCACTTTATATTGGGAACCCTGGTACTGGTCCTGCAGCAGTCTCTGATCATGGTCTTTAACAAGGAGTCCTGCCATGACTTTAGACTCCTGGATGCCCCAGCACTGCACCTGGAAGTGCAAACCTTCTCCAACTCTGCCTACAGGAGGAAGCTGCAACCAGTTATGAGATGTATTCCCACCTGTGGGGTTTAAATAAGGCTGATTTCCCACACTTTACTGTGATTGGATGGTTTTGAAAATGCTAAGCAATTGGCAAACCTGCTTACCTAAGGCTGGCATTACTTAAAGGGGTACACCAATGGGCAAACTGATTTAGCAGGCCTACACATTGCTTATGCCTAGTAAGCAGAGGTGTGTAATGCTTAGCATTGCTTAAGTTTTGATTTGCACACTATTTGCTGTTTGGCATTGAGTTATCATTTATTACATGTTATATATGTCTTTGGTAATTCATGTGTATGTACACTGTATGGGGTCCTTGTGTTTTTTGGGGGATTTCAACACATTAAGACAATGACACCTCACATCTGGACTTAATGCAGTACTCTAGTTCACATATTTATGTTGTGCAGTAGGCTATACAACATAACACTGTATATAGATTCCTTTCACATGTTAAATTTGATTTTCCTATACTGAGGATCTGTTTAGTGATGCCACAATCTTATGTATTGCTGTGATGGCTTACTGGTTAACTACAGTGACTATAGTGTAGTAGGTCCTGGGTTCGGGATTTGCAAAGGCTGTTTATTTTGTTGCTAGGTAGAACGAGGGTTGTTGGATACAGAGTGACTAAGGCACTTTTAAGCAGTTGTAAGCAGGTTTGCGCTTGCTTGTGCAATGGTAAGCAATGCTAACTTCTGGTTAAATATGCTTACAGACAGCTTCCAAATTGCTTATCCTATGTGTGCATTGCTTAACCCTGCGTAAACAGGCTTAAATTCACTTACTGCTGCTTAAAAGTGCTTACTCTTGCTTACCCCCGCACTAATTTAGACTCTTGGGAAGGTGGTGGATCTGGACACTGTATGAATGTATCATTCATTATACATTATACCTTCGATTTGTATCCCTATTTCATGTGTACATATACTGCATGGGGCACTTGTGTTTATCTGTGGATTTTACAACATTATTACAATGACACCTCACATCTGCATTTAATGCAGTACTACAGTTCACAGATATATGTTATTTAGTAGGTTATACAACAAAAATGATCATAAAGTGATTTGACATGGAAAATGGAATATACTGGAGTGAGACTCAATCTGAGAATGACTGCTCGTAAGGCAAATGCTCTGCCCACTACACTATTGCAGTACTGCTTCATTTGCATATATCTTGATATTTATCCTCTTGTGCAATTTAAGCTGCAGTATATGTAGCTGAATGATGGGCAAGCTTGCACACGTATGGTTAAATTTTGTCTGTTTGATAAAAAAAAATTAACTTGTTTATATCGCTGTATTTTTAACTATTGCTCTTACAAACTTGGGGGGATGTTGCTGGGGGTATGCAACCACCTATAAGCAGTTTTGCTCATTGTTATTGCTAGACTGCTGTTCTGGATTGCAGGGACATGTATATTCTGAGAGCTCTGCTCTCAGACATGCCCCCTGCACTCATACACATTGCGTCTCCATTTAGGAGCTCAGGCAGTGCGCCTTCATTAATATGCATAGCTAGTCCTGCACGGGAGATTAGTGATTCCGGGGGTTAATGTTGTGCATGTGTGCAATGTATTGGATGTGTGTCAGAGTGTCTAGTGTAGCGGCACTGTTAGGGAAAGATTTTTTTCTTAAAGTAATGTGTAGGGCTGGAGTTGTAAATGTGATGATGGAGTTAATACATACAAGTAAGTTATATTAATGAGTGAGTGTGAAGGCAAAGTCTACATATGCACAATACAAAATAAAAACAATATTTTTATGTTTTGTTTGGGAAGCTGCTGCTTGAATATTTAAGATCAAACTGTTTATTTTCAGGTTTAAAACTATTGAACTATTCAAAGCAAAAAATGCCATTCATCCATGTGGGTATAAGAATCAATCTACATCAAAATTTTGTGGAAATTCTTTACCCATTTGAAAGAGACAGGACTCAAATTAAGAAAGGAAAATCTTATCCCAGTCTGATGCCTACTGGCATGCATCACATACCATGCAGTGGCCAACCCCCCCCCAGTATGTGCTTTACAATCATTTCAGATGAAAAAATAATGTTGACATCAATATATGCTAATATGCTTTAAAATGAGGACATTCTTTCCTAATGTAAAAAAAAAAAGACCAAGGGGGAATTTAGTAAAGCCTACACAGACTTTTTTTTCCATGTAGGCATAGTGACATGGTGCTTACATGGAAGTAAGCAGATGTGCTATCCAGTAAACAGTGCCGAGGGGCATGCATGAGCGTGCAAACATGGAAGTGTCAATGGCATGCAAATCACCACATAAGCAGGTGAACTGTGTGAAAATAAGGGTGGTCGAGTGATCCAGCAAGCAGAAAGGCAGTCCTGCAGACCCCATGTTGGTGTCCCTAATGTACACAGAAAAATTCCATATACAGGATGTAAAACTAACACCAGGGGCTGTAAAAGCACACTTACAGTGGCAGAAACAGTATAGTAGACATAGATATGTGCAAAACTATCTACCATGTGGTCAAAACCATATGGAACATAATTAAAACATTTTTTTTATGCTCATGGTTTGTTTGCACAGTGTGCTTTAGTGTCCAAACATGCTTTTATAAAAAAAAAAAAAAATAAGAGTTGAAAACTAGAAATATTAGTGTGTCTTAGTAATGCATTATAGGACCCTGTGTGGAGTATGTACAATGACTGACTGTTAATGAGGCAGCCCCTGGGACTGTGTAGTTTCCAGGCATTATGCAGGGATCTCTGTGCAAATCAGCTAGGTTTACTGACTAGCACAAATGGGTATCTGTGTCCAAAAATCCCATGCGTGTAGGCACAGAACCATGTTGGTGTCCACAGAAGAGGTAGCTGACATCAAAAAGGGGTGTGTCTGCAGTCCTTTAAGCTCACTGGAGCTCATCTGTGCCAGTTTTCATTGTGTGGTTCTCTGCTCAGCAAGGGATGTCCAGTGACTGCTAAGCTTTGTTTACCTTCGGGGCATGTGTTTCAGTGTGTTTCAGCATGTTTGCATGGTGTGCTGCCATGCAGAGTGTACCCGTCCATGGGGGGGTGTCTACTGACTGCTGAGCATTGTTTATCTTTGTGGTATGGGTTTGTGCAGTATGCTGCAGTGTGGAGTGAGGAAAGCTGTCAAATAATAAAATAAAGAAAAAGTGGCAGGGAAATCTAATGATATATTAATTACTGAAGATCCCTGTTATGATTAAACAAGGCCATTGTAACCACTTAATAATGTACTTGGCAGGTGGAATGCATCATAGGTAGCCCATCACACAGATTGTACTAAGGGTCGAGCACTATAAAGAATGCATGCACCCTACAATCTGTTTTTCCCCCATACTCTGCACCAGTGGAGTACAGACTTGGGAATTTTAACTGAGAAAATGCTAGGGGCTGCTACAGGCCTGCTACATGTGTATGTGCTGGATGCTGAGATCAGTGCTGATGCTGCTGCTAAAAATAGGCCCAGACTGAGAAGGAGAATAGTGTTCAGGTCCAGGGTAACATTCCAGGAGCTACACGAGCTGGAGATTGTAGAGTGCTACATGGTGGACAGGGACATACTACATGAACTCAATAAGCTCTGGTGCTCTCAACTTAGACCCAGAGCCAACAGAGGGGAACCCAACACAGTGGAAACAAAGGTATGCGTAGCCCTTAGGATACTAGCTACAGGTACTTTGCAAAGACCAACGGAGGACATGATGGGGATCTGACAGGCATCAGCATCCAGGGTACTCCACCAGTTCCTGGATGCCATGCTACCACATGCTAGTGAGCACATTTATTTACCCCACACCCCTGAGGAAAGGGCCAGCAGTTTGCAACTCTTCTACCATGTAGCACACTACTCTAAGGTACTGGGTGCCATAGATTGCACTCATGTACACATCAAGGCACCACCCAGTGAGGAGGGTAGAATCTATGTCAACTGCAAGAGGTACCACTCCATCAACTTCCAGGTCAGGTCCAATGCCTAGGGCAGTATCATCAGTGTGTGTGCAGGCAACCCTGGTAGTTATCATAACTCCCATATCTGGCACACATCACAGCTGTACCAGATGTTTGCTGGGGGGAGGGGTCATCCCTTACAGCCATTTACTGAGGGATGCTGGCTATGCACTGGAACCGTGGATGATGACACCCATCAGAAATGAACACACACCTACTGAAGAATGCCATAATGAGGCACACACACAAATTACAGACATCATACAACATGGTTTTTGCCTGCTGAAGTCATGCTTCTCATGCCTTGATATATCTGGTGGAGCTCTGCAGTACTCTTAAGCCACATGTGCACAAATGTTCACATTATGTGCCATTCTACGCAATATGATCCTGCGGAAACAGCTGCAGAAGGATCAACAAAGGGAAGGGATACACAGCCCCCCACCAGTGCCTAGGTCCCCACAGTCACACCCACAGGGGGACTTGGAGGAGGAACCCCCTGAGGTTTGACCTGTAGGAAGATGTAGGCATGCCCAGTATGGCCTGGCCTTGGCCAAGAGAGAGACAATGCATAGTACATGCACTGTCAACTTAGAGCCCTAGGGACTGACACCATACTCCGACTTGCATACATATACTAAAAATGATGCCAGCCAGCCCATATAACCTGTACCTAACCATGTATTGGCTGTGTATTACATGCATCAGAGTCAGCCCCGAACTACAGGTCTGTCAACTGCTGCAATCGCAAGAGAAGTAATGTTCCTATACACCACTTGGAGTGGGTACTAGACTATGGTAGCATATGTATGGACCTGCTGCATGTATGCAAGGGAAAATAGTGGGCTAATGGACTATTTGCAGAGGTCTAACAGCCACTTGGGACAACAGGTACTCTGTCCAATAGTATGTGCCCCATAATATTCACTAGGCCACATGGTTGGAAACTGCACTCAATTATTCAAGATTGATGCCAAACAGTGGGGTCACAGGACAATCTCATGACTGTCTATGCCAGCAGAGCATGGGCTGGGCATCCCCCACCCCCAATGCATCTGTGCTCCCATACAACTGCTATAACAGTATGTCTGCAATGATATATCAGCAGACCAGAGAATTCCAGGGCTGTGACAAAGAACCTGGCTACATGTTGTATTTCCCACATAATGCAGGGGTGACAGTGTATGTCTGTATGTTGATATTTTGAGGAATGCAGCCTCTGTTTCTGGTGGCTCACTGGGCTAGGGACATTAGCATGGGTTATAGTGTTGATGGTTAGACTATGGCAGCATCTACATCTTTTGCATGTGACATATTGGTATGGTGGTATACCCACAGACTGTCATAACCCCTCAATCTGTTACTGCAAGACAGCTGGACAAAGCCAGAGAGAATGGGGGGGACAAAGGGCCAAACCTACAGACAGACATTATACATGCTCTGAGTAACCTAGAAGGTGGCTAGTATAACAACAGGTTGCAACAGGTCAGATTAGCAGAAACCAGAACTGTATGAGGAACAGAGCACACATATGGGGCAATAAGACTAATATTCAGCAAAAAACATGTACAGAGAGAGGTATGCAAATTGTCACCCTATGTGTGATGTTACAGCATGTACCCCAGTCATATCATACCTCTCAACCTCTTAGAGCAACAAATCTGGCCAAAGCCATGAATATAAGTGGGACAAAGCCCAAAAATAGAGGCAAGTTTTAAATATTGCCCATACAAATGTACAGAATTGATAGAGTAACAGGTCTTGCATTACCATGAATCAAATCAAATGTCTGTCATTATTTCTTAACATTAATCTTTAATGATTTTACACTAATGTGCCAGAAAACCACAATGTTATGTAACACGGAACAAAGATATGAGGCAAATATCTTAACATTCTGTGCAAATCTGTACAGTTGAGAGTTGAGTCACACATTACGTTCAGCAAACAGCCAGAGAATGCTTTGGACAATATCAGGGACAGTAGAAATAGGTGCAGCAGCCAATGGTCTGCAGCACACAAAATCCCAGACTGGAGTACAGATAACTCTGGCCTGGAGTCACTTTGTAAGTACTGATGGTCACAGTGGGCATGCTCCAACTCCTAGCTAACTTGAGCCCATGCCTGTTGCCTCTGCCTCCCAAAGAACTACTATGTGCATACAGACAGCTATGAATACATATCTATCTCTCCCTATCCGCCTCACACATGATTACCCTATCTATCAGTATGTGGCACATGTAACTATATATATATATATATATATATATATATATATATATATATATATATATATATATATATATATATATATATATATATATATATATATATATACACACATATATATATATATATATATATATATATATATATATATAGCTATATAACATGTATACAGATACATATGACTCTCTCTCTCTCTCTCTCTCTCTCTCTATATATATATATATATATATATATATATACATAACACAGTTACATAATGCACACACACAATAACAGTTAAGGTGACAGACCTGTTATGCACATGTATATATATATATATATATATATATGTATATACATATATATATATATATATATATATATATATATTTCATCTATATATATATATATATATATATATATATATATATATATATATATATATATATATATATATATATATATATATTTATGTGTGTGTGCGTGTGTGGTGATGTACAAATGTCCCCACATACACTCAGAATGCTGGAGTCATCTACACCTACACATCAAAACAATTGCCTGATGGAAACAGACCAAGGCCACAACAGTACATAATCCACTCACCCACAGAACACTGTGCCTGTGGAATGTCACCCTGTAGACAGACACAGGTGAGCAGGTGGTATAATGTGTAATGGTTGCAATGCATGCCTTGGACAGGCCATATTGTCCTTGGTCAAATATCTGCCTAACAAACTGCAACCAGCCACACATGGTCATACTGGTAACTGTACACACATAGCAGGGGTATTAAAAGGTATCCCACTCCTAGAACACTAGCTACAATAACATTATCAACACAATCACTATGCAGGCCACACATGCTGTGTAACACAAGGCCACCTTGCATACTCCACAAGTGCTGTGCCTGTATCCACATATACAACAGAAATAACACTGTGGCATGTGCAATAAGTAGTGTGAGCTATAGTGTGTAATAGTAGATAGGTATGCTTCTAATCCCACATCAGCCACTGTGTGTGTGTGTGTGTGTGTGTGTGTGTGTGTGTGTGTGTGTGTGTGGAGATATATCCCCTGCAGCAGTACAGATATGCCCATCTGGCCTATGTCTGTGCAGTGATTATCCATTTTATGGTCTTGTGACTAGATACTTTCCTCAACATTGGTCTTCTTTTCAAGGCCTGCTGATGTCATCCAGCCTAAGAGCACTGACTCACAGACCAATATCAGGAAAACTCCATAGTGCATTCAATAAGTACTGCAAAGTATAGTGTATAATAATAGATAGGTAGGGGTTCTAATCTCACATCAGTCAACTGTGTGTGTGTGTGTGTGTGTGTGTGTGTGTGTGTGTGTGTGTGTGGTGTGTGTGTGTGGCCATGTGTGTGTATGGATATATCCTCTTGCAGCACAATGGCCACGCCCATATGGGCTATTCCTGTGCAGTGGTTATAACCTTTTCACAAAGTATTAGTGCATAATAATGCTGACTGCCCCATTTGTCCCTGACACACTGTTCTACACATATTCACCTAGGCAACCATGCACATATACTGCCATACCTTGCTGATGTCATATTTCAGCTGTGCTGCCATGCCATCCTGTGGCACTGTATTTCCACCATGTGTCCATAGTTTAACCACTTAGACCCCTGGAACAGGAACATACAAAGATCCATGACACACCTGTCATTTTGTAACACTATCTCCAGTCTAAAATCTTGCAACAATGATACACAAAGTTTGCTGTGTAGTCATGACATATGCCAGCACACAGTACCTGTCATGGCTCACAACTGCCTGGCTTAACAATACTGCACTACACAAGTACATTTCAAGTAATATAGTCACCCTGTGCATTAGACACATATTTGCATAACCCTACATCAATGGCACGGATGGCAGGGATGTGGCACAGGTATCATCACATGCACAGGGTGTGGTGTGGGGATGGCAGAGGCCTAGACTGTGCCAAACAGTTGACATTGTGTGTGTGAGGCTGTTTAGATGGGCCATGGAGAGTTGCCGTGTGTGTCTGTTGGTGATCTTCATGTGACAGCGATGTTTGAGTTTGTGTGCATACACAGTTAAGCCCAGTGCTAACCTTACACATGTGTATGTTGGACAGCTGTGGAGCATACATAGTACAGTGGACAGTTCACAGTCTCTGGTCACAAACACAGAAACTAGCTCCATCAGGAGTAGCACTGGCACCACCATGCCCAAGGTCAGATGCGGTGCTAGTAGCTGATGGTGACTGCTTTGTGCTGGTCCCATGTTCCCCACTAGATCACTCGAGAACATGTGCCCATGATCTGTTATGTCACGGTGTGGACAGCACACTTTCCTCTGTAGCACTGGAGGTACTGCCACTACGGGAGTGTGGCATGGTCACGTGGACTCTCAGCAGATGGTGTTGCTGACCTACATCCACATGGCTGATGCCCTACTTAAGCCAGATGTTCCAGCACAGACAATGTGTGATCAAAGACAGACACTGTCTCAGACCACCATCTGTCCACTACATCAGTGAAAAGGTCCAGGGCATCACCAATGCAGTCAAGGCAGTCACAGATGTCAGATTGTGCTGCATCCATTCCCTACGCATCCATCTTGTGTTGCATTCAGAACATGCCTGTGCCTCCATGACAGCCCAAAGCATGCTGTGAATGACCCATGATGTGCCTTCTGCAACAGAAGGTGGATGGCCAGCAGTCCTCCTTCAAGCACCCCTGTCCATTTGCCTGTGTGGTACCTTGCCAACTCTCTGGCTATGGCCAGTGTCTACACTCACTGAAGCCATATTTCTCACACTGTTCTGGTCTATGTCACCACACTCTGACTTTCCAATATCTGTGGCCTCTAGTGAGTGGGTATGTGTGGGCATACTGACTGTGTGTGTGGGCAATAGGTGCAGAAGAGGGATGTTAACCTCTGGGACAGATTCAGCCCCCAGCAACTCCAGCTGTGTCTCACTATAGCCACCATCATTATCAGAGTCCGATGAGACACTGACATCAGGTTGTGAGGGGGACAGACTGCAAACCCCCTGTTCACCTGTGAGAAGCAAGACAAAAGCAGTATATTACCACCTGCACTATTATGTATGGTAATCCACACAGACTCATACAGATGAGGATTCACAACTGCATTACATGTTTCACATCTTCCCATCCCTGATCCTATGCACACACACAAAATCACAGCAACATGATCAGACAAGTTAGGCCCTTTATAATATGCACATCACCTACATCTGACTAACGTTGCCAGTACAATACACCTGTGAGGTATGCAATATGACAGTGTATATGCCAGAACTACACATAAAACCCTGTACACCTATCTTGAGAATGATAGGCCAGTTGTAGTATCACTGCCTCAGGTATGTACCATATCCCAATTGTGTTTGAACGGGGATCTTGGAGTAACTGCATCATGTATAGCAGGCTGTATAGTTGCTCATAACTATAAATGAAAACATGTTAATGTTTGTACAAATACACACCTATGACTCCCTAGTCTATGCACTGTAGGTAACTGCTCCAAAATGGAACATACAACTATTCTACTCTGGCTAAGCACAACAGTTGTGCATAAGGCAAATGGCAGCCCTTAACTTTCATATGGTGTATATGATGTGTAAAACAACAGTATCACACTTATCAGGTACATGATCTCCTGCCACACCTGAAGGACCTATGAAAAGGTGATGGAGAGGTATTGCCAGCAACACCAAATGTTGCAGTGTTACAAGGTAATATGTGTGTATATCCACATGTGCAGTAGGGAATGTCATACTGGCTATATTGCAGACATTCTGAGTATGTGTGCACACCTGTGCATAACCCCCCACAAAGCAGATATTCCTGACATCCATGTTCTGGTATGTAGAGCCTGTCACAATGACTGCTACAGTATTATACTGGTGAACACAGTAAGCTTACCTGGATGCTCCTCTGATGTGGACGCTGCAGCACCCACCTCCAGGATGTATGGTGTGATGAATGCCTGGGAGCTGTTGGTTTATCCTAGGTTTTCCAGGAATTCCTGTGTGTCTGAGAGTGGTTGTTCTGTCACAGGTACTCCACCATTGGCAGCACAATCCCTGGCAACAGCAGCTGCCATTTTACGTGCCACATTGACCATATCCATGGCTTGATGTGGAACCTGCTTGTAAGTCCTGTCCTGTTGGCCAATCTGATTAACAGCCCTCATAAGGTCACCCTACAATGTTGCCCACTGTTCATGATTGTGGCGACCCCTGGAAAGCAGGGTGTGATGGTGGACTCTGAGGGCATCCAGTATAACATCATTCTCCACAGATGAAAATGGTGGATGTCTCCATTGGTACAGCGTTCTTGCAAGACAACAAGAGAGGAGCACATTACAGGACCGGGTGCATGGATGCCAACTATGTACAGACCCTACACACCCATAATGACCTGCACTATCCACTGCTCCCGCACACATCATACCCCACAGTCTGACAATACACTACATGTGTGGCTATCACCAAGATAATAGCAATACTAAGTTATGTCCCTGTGTGCCATGACAGATTCTGCTGTATGCCACTACACCCATCACTGCAGTCTACTGTAGTGGGTCCCCTATTTGCAAATCCCCACTAATATGTCATATGGCCACTGTCGGATAAATAGCAGTGTGCTAGTACAACAACAAAATGTGGACAGTCCAGCAACTCCAGTGTGCCACAATGACATAAAGTAAAGCGAACCTGCTGTAGTATATGTTCCCTGTAGGCATCATACCTCTCAACTATACAGATATTTGCAGAATGTCACATGCTTCCTCATAGATGTGGTCCCTCTTGCACAAATTTGTGGATGTCTGACAAATGGTTGTCCAATCATTGATGGTTGCTGTCAGAAAATTAAAACAGAATCTGACTGTCACTTGACAGACCCCTCACAAAACACTTATGCAACAGTAATATATGTTAGTCTATTCATATTCTTATTTTGTATGGCCAATATGTATACTCTGTCACTGAGTTTGAGCTTTTGTTCCCCCATTAATTATGGCTTTGTCCTGTTTATTACTGTAGGAGGTTGAGAGGTATGTTAGGTATAGCTCTCAACCAAACAGGGATGAATATCAATGAAACAGGGACTTAGCCAGAGTATATAAGGGACATTCAGGGACACTTTTACAATTTTGGAACTATTTATGTGTGGCATTGACAGGCTAAGAGGAGGTGAATTATATTACATCATTTGATGTTACAGACGTGTGCATCCTTACGTAGTTTCACTATGTCTAACATGTAATCCACTAGCTTTACTACAAAAGCCAAATGTTGTAGGATGGATTGACTGTGACGGAGCAGAGATGTGATTCAAAGCAAGGACAGTTGAGAGGCATGCCTGTAGGTATTAGACAGTAGAGTATTGCTGACATGTCAATACCATAGTTCTAATGCAAGTCTGCTATTGTAATCCTTATTTCCCATACCTCCATCCTCCCATCTGCATCCTGTTGTATGGGGAAATCTAGTACATATCTGGTAGAGTGATGCATTCTTTTTTTTTGAAGCATTCCTCTGCAAATGCTTTGTATATATGCTCTCTGTGTGACTGAAACCACATACAGACCTGTTCTCCATAAGCAGTTGCTTGCCTTTTGTAGGTAATGCTCATTAACAGGTCATTGCCTCTGCACCAATCTGTGGCTCAGAATTGCTAATTGCATCCAAAGCAGCTGAATTGCACTATCATTAGCTAATGATATGGCACCACAGTGCAATATATAAGAACTTCACATAGGCCTTGGCCCCTTCATTAGTTTTTGAGATGGATATTACTGAGATGTGGAGACTACAGCATCACAGAGGGTAGATACAAATACTGTCCACTGTAGAGATGCATGAAGTATGTTTTCAATTTTGCCTCATATATGTGGTCAGTGTTCCATGACATTGTGGTCATCTGGCAGTTCAGTGGCAAACATTGTGGATTAAGGTTAGTAAGGGGAGAGAGACATGTGAGTTGGTTTCCTGAAAGGTCTAAATTGTACCGTATAATTCTCCCCCACATAAAATTCAACATCCAAAAATGAAATTCTAGATCTAGAACATTCAGACACAAAATGGAGCCCATGTACATTCATATTTAAGTCTTTAAGTTTTTTGTATAACATCAAATGTTTGGAGTAGTCTTACCATTTATTTATTTATTTATTTATTTATTTATTTATTTATTTATTTATTTATTTATTTATGTAAAATTGTATAATCTAAATGTTGGATAAAGTGAATTATTGATAAACTAGTATCTAAATAGTATATGGGTATTTCTATGGAAAATGGTATTAAATGTTTTGTAAAGTAATTAAGCAAAAAGGAGGGAAAAAAGTTTCTATCAATTGGTTGATAGAATAATGAGTTTGATGTGTTTGTATTTAAGGAGATGGGTTTCATTTGATGTATTGTTCCACTGAAGGCGAATTGCCGAGGTACCAGGACATGTGAATAAAGTGTTGTGGCTTTCCATCTTCGTGGTTGACGTTTACTTTCTGCTATGTGTTGGAGTTTTTGAGATTTTTTTCCTTTTGGTGTTTTGTTATGGGCCTATATAACTTCCAAGGTGTACTGTGGGCTGATGTAGTGATACTTTGCAATTTTGGTAATCATTTGTATGTCAAACCTGTGACAGATGGATTATGCATTACTAATTACATTATGTGACAGCGTGACACTTGAGAGACATGTATGTGTACAGTACAGAAAGTAAACAACTATCATGTCTTGCTTGACAGGCGTGCAGATATAACCCAATAGCAGTGACTGCTGAGGACATCTGCATCAAATGTATTAACTGACTGCAGCAACCTTTAACAGACATTCCAGGCATACAGCCATACCAAGATTACACATTTTATTTATTTTATTATTGTACTTATTTCCTTTATTTTATGTTGTATTATCACATTCCTGGTAATGATTTTAACAGTTTGTAACATCTGAAAGCACAATTATTTACTCATAATATGGGCTATCTCACCCAATGGATGGTGCAGTGGTGCAGGGGTAGCATTGTTACCTCACAGCAAGAAGCTCTCCAGTTCGATTCTCAGTTGGAGTGCCTTCTGTGTGGAGTCTGCATGTCCTCCCTGCATTTGTCTGGGTTTCCTCTGGGTGCTCTGGTTTTCTCCCACATTACAAAGACATGCATCTGGAGCATTTCTCCCTGGAACTCTGCTGAAAATTGATTTTGTTCCAAGTTGGGTTTTCCCCTATTAACAAATGTAAAATAAATTTATCTGTAGCTCCTGTGGAGAAAAAGTCAGTCATCATTATGTGACTGATTCTGTAATATTTATTGCTACATCTCACTGGATTCGAACCCTGGTCTGTGTGTGGCAAAATGTACTTCATACACAGCATTTAACAAACTGAGCTACAGAGTCACTACAGATTGTTAATTGACTGATATTTGCATACAGCTCACCTGGAACCAAAATATGACTTGGTAATAGTACTACAGTTTTATACTAGACTACAGTGAAAGTTGAACACACATACATGAAATTCATGCATGACGGTGATACTAGGTAACCTATTCATTACTAAATAGAATGCAGGTGTACACAATATATTGTTATTGGGTTGAAATATCTGTAAAGTCAACAAACAATATCAGATCATGGGTTAGCTATCTCACCCGTATACCTTGCTTACCTGCTGTTTGTGGAAGACAGAGCATTATGTGAACAATATTGGCCTTGAAACAGCCTTGACCATTCCTATATCTGTTAAACTTGACACTTGTCGGCCATTATATTTGCAGTGTACAGCTATTACACTGTTATACTTGACTGCAGCACCTTATCTCACAGCCTGAATGCATACTCCTGAAATGCAATAGTTAAAACAAGACAATCTTGATGTAGACAATTTACCTTGCTGTTATTGGTATTGGTATTGTTTCATGTGTTATTCCAGCACAGTTGTCATAACTGACTTCTTGCAAAATAGCTCTAATTCCACACTTATTGCACAACAGCATTTATTAGTGATACCTTCATGCATTTACTGGTATAGTTTTGAGTTTTTATTGCACAACAGTTATCATTATGCAGGTGTTGCAATACAGCTTTAATTCCATAGTTATTGCACTACAAACATTTTGCAGATACTTTACTATGGTTAATGCTTTACTCTTTCTTGCTTATTTGACTATAGATAGCAAAATACATCTATACTCACCACACTCACAGTGCAACCTGGCCAAGCACCCTGTATGCACCTCAGTATTGCAAGCCATCTCCTCTGTAGTTGTTGGAAGAGAAGCACACCATTATGCATACCAGTATAGCAGACGTTCGGTTTAGATATTGGTCAAATAGAGGTAAATGTACTTGCAGACATGTGGGGCATTCCCTGCCCAAGCGTCTTGGACTCAGGTGGTCAAGAAATCTGTCTTCCAATGCTTCAGGTCATCATAGTGGTGATGGACTTGCTCACCTATGTGGGGGATACCTGTCTCATTGGTGAGTTCACGTGCCAGCTGGTCCCAGGCCTCCACCTTACAGTCTGAGCCCTGGAACTCCCCCTGCAGTAGTTGGTCATCATTGTTTTCCACCAGGAGTCCAACCATGACCGTGGACTCCTGAATGCCCCACTGTTGTTCTAGGAAGCATGCACCCTATCCAACACCAGCCATAGTCATTACACAGTTAGAACTCCAACGGATTATGCTGTATTCCAACCTAGTGAGCTTTATATAGCCTGTTTTCCCATGGTTAAATGCCACTAGGCAAAAATTTGAAAAGCACTGTGTCACTTAGCAGCATGCAAACCAGCTCAACTCAGCCAAGTATCGCGAAAACTCGTAGACCTCCCCATCTTTAGCAGTGCTTAGCAGTGCACAAACCAGCCAAGTGGTGGCAAACAGTGCATAAACATTTTCAGCATTATTATGTTTATGCAGTGCTTAGCAGGTCTTAACAGAGTTTATCTAAGCACAGTGGGCCAGTATTTAAAAATAATTGGCATCATTTTTATTTCCAAAATAAATGCTTATTATCCCTTCCACATATTCAAACCCTGCACCTACTGTACATGAGGCTGTAAGTCTACCTCCTTAGCTACATGGATATGTGGAGTTTTGCTATACCTTTATATATACCTCTGTGCTACCTTTAAGCACTGCTGAGCACTGCACTGTGCCACACATACCCTCTCAGGTACGCTTAAACTTGACCTTTAAGTAAATAATTAAATGCATCCAGTTTCCATTTTTAGATGTCTGGCAAGTGCAATTGCTGTGCTCCAAGCCATGTAAACATGATTTTAAAAAAAAAAAAATTACATTGACATAAAACAACTAGACAGTGCAGGGAGTGTGTTACTCATCTGTGGACACAGTTAGTACCACACTCCCTACACTGATTCAATAACTGTGCTCCACAGTTCTCACTCAGCAAAGCACAATCATTAATATGCATGGCATGCTGATGAGAGGAAATCGTGTACACATACACTTTGCCTACATGGAATTTATTAAATCTAGGGGAACATCTCTATTGAAGTAAGGTACAAAGACTTTAATGTCTTTGCTTACATTTTCAGGAATTCCATATCTCAGTACAGCTGTATTTATTTCTGTTTGGTAAACAGTTTAATCTCTCTGAGCCAGAAGCCATTTACAGAGGGAACTGGGGATAAAGACTGCAAAGCATAAGATGTGGTAGGGAATAAGATGCACTGTATTTCCATGAGTACAGGACTGGCAAGCAAAGATGTTAATCTTGTAAACAAAAGTAATATCCAAGTCTTCTCTGATATACAGAAAGCTACATTATGCAATGAAAATCAAAGATACAGTCACAAAAAGAAAATGTATGTGCACAGATTTAGAGGAGCGTACTGAAATTTTGAAGCTTGTAACTGTAATTCTTGGAACTGTGAGTACAAATACAGTTGCTCCATATTAATATCAAACCTGTGATACTGAAGAATATTTTCCACACTCTGAGGTACAGGAGAATCAGGGCTATGGAAGACTGAGGTCCTTAATTTTGGGGCTTCAGGGGACAAACCTCTATGCAAAATGCTTTAAAAGTGTAACACTGACTTTCAGAATTACTGTTTTTTGTTGAACTGACAGTTTAGTTTTTCAAAGTGTTGGGCCATGTATCATCAGTTTTTGCTCTTGCAAAAAGTAGAAAAATTGATAATATTCTAAACCTTAATTATTTGCAAACCTCTGCAGCTAAAGTTGTCATACATAATCTTTATTATTAAATAGTTTCTGATCTGTAATGTGATCTAGCATAATCAAATATAAGACTTACTTGTAGTCAGATTAATATCTGCAATTTAATGGTATATATATATATATATATATATATATATATATATATATATATATATACATATCAGAAATTAAGTGAAATATTTAATTTCATTACTGATTCAAAGGATTAGCAGTTTGCAAACACATCTTTATATATTTGTTTGTTTACCTTTTATCCAAATTAATCCACTTGGCATAAGAGCCTCTTTTCAGGGCAGCCTATGAGCACTGTCCCGTTAAGTGACTTTATACTTTTTTAATAACACACTGCACAAATGGAGGTTGAGGTAATCAAACTAAGGACTCCAAGATAACTCTAATTAACAGTATTTTGCCCCTTACTCCTCTAAGCTAAAAGTCAGAGTATCCAATATACAGCTATTAATGTGCAAAAGGATTCAAAGATAATGTAAACCATGCCAAGGTCTGAAATGTGACTGTTAATGATTAAGTATTCCCTTAGTATGTTTCAACAGGGTATATTAAGCAGTCATCCTTATTTCATGATGTTTAGCATTTTATTTTAAGAGAATTTTTATTAATTTAACATATTTACAATATATACACAGAGAGGAAGAAATTTGTCATTACATACTGTTATACAATATTAGAAATACGTTGAATCATCATGGTTATTATAAGTATTTTATGATGAGGGTTCAGAAACAGCAAAGGTTGTCTTCTTCAATTTTTACTCAATCCTGGCTACTATAAAAAAGCTAACCTGAGGTCAAAGGTCCCCAGTAGGATTGTAATTCTTAATTATATTGGCAATGCATTTACCATGGAATAAGTATGAGTTGTTTGTCCAAATGCTATTCCATGAGAATAAAGTAGCATTTTTAATTACTCCCTCTGTAAACTGGTGAACCTATATTAAAGGCCATACACTGATTTGTTAAGAAGATGGAATTGAGAGACCCCTCTATAAGATGAAGGGTGCTCCAGATTCTGGTGGTGACCTCAAGCAAATTCCATGGTAGGAAATTTGACCTTGGTAGAGGTACTCCCTGTATAGGTAATAGCCATGGTTTATACTAGTCGTCCCCAACCACCAGGCCACAGACCAGTAAATGGCCATTGAGCACTTAGTATGGGGCCATCAGGTAAGTAAGTGAATGCTGTATGATTGTGTTTATGTGTATTGTCTGCAAGTGTGAGTGAATGCGTGCATGAAAGCAAAAGAATGTGGATGTGTGTGTGTGTGTGTGTGTGTGTGTGTGTGTGTGTGTGTGTGTGTGTGTGTGTGTGTGTGTGTGTGTGTGTGATCGTAAGAGTTAGAGCGATGTGTGAATGAATGCAGGTATGAATGAGGTGTGACTGTGTGTGTGTATGTGTGTGAGATCGGGAGAGTGAGAGTGATGTATGAATGAATGCATAAGTAGGTGTGTGTCATGTGGGTGTGACAGACAATGACAGCGATGTATGAATGAATGTCTAAGTGGGTGTGTGGCATGTGGGTCAGACAGACAGTGCAAGCAATGCATGAATGAATGCATAAGTGGGTGTTTGGCATGTGGGTGTGACAGACAGAGAGATGTGTGAATGAATGCAGGTATGAATAAGGATGTGACTGCATGTGTGTGTGTGTGTGTGTGTGTGTGTGTGTGTGTTTGATCGGGAGAGAGTAAAAGTGATGTGTGAGTGAATGCAGGTATGAATGAGGGAGTGATTGTGTGAGATGGGAAAAGAGTGAGAGCGATATGTGTGAGTGAATGCTTACATGAATACAAAAGAGACTGTGTGTGTGTGTGTGTGTGTGTGTGTGTGTGTGTGTGTGTGTGTGTGTGTGTGTGTGTGTGTGTGTGTGTGTGTGTGTGGTATGGACGAAGGGTACACAGACCTCATTGCTGCTGCTGCTGCCAGCAATCACTCTCACTCTGCACTCTCCCCCTTTCTGTCTCACACACACACACACACACACACACACACACACACACACACACACGTGCACACTATACCTCTCAACCTCTTAGTAGTGCAAAAAATCTGGACAAAGCCTAACAAAATGGGGGGACAAATAGGGATAGACTTTAAATATTGCTCTTATAACCATAGAAAGTTGCTAGAATAACAGGATTTGCTTTATTGTGTATTTTTATGAAGGATATGAGGTCTGAAATACAAATGTATAACATTATTTAGTGACTTCAGTCCTCAGATCATCCCAGTGATTTGCCAGAAAATCACAAAAGTTTTGAGGCGCAGACCAAAACCTAGAGGTAAAAATCTGGACATTCTGCAAAAATCTGTACAGTAGAGAGGTATGAATACCTCTCAACCTCTTACTTAGATCAAAAAATCTGAACAAAGCCAAAAATAATGGGGGGACAAAGGTCCAAAATAGGGACCCTTTTAAGTACTGCTCTTACAAACTTTGAAAGTTGATAGAAATACAGGTTTTGCATTAACATGAATTTTCTGAAGGGTATAAAGTATGAAACCCAGCTATCTGTCATTATTTTCTGACTTCAACATCAATGATCTGCCAGTGATTTGCCAGAAAACAACAATTTTATGAGAAAAAGACCAAAAATATGAGGCAAAAATTTGGACATTCTGTGAAAATCTGTACAGTTGAGAGGTAAGCTGGACAGAGCCAAATAATAGGGACAGATGTTAAATATTACTCTTACAAACATAAAATCAGTAAGGGTGCCATTAGGTTTACTTACCTCTCAACCATAGTAGATCAGTGTTATGCTGTTAAGCAGAATGTACACTTTCTTTTGGTAATTCTTACCAACTGTCTTTTTATTGTACTTTGGAGCTTTTCTCCCTGGGTCTGGCCTCCTTGTTAAACAAATGTCAAATAAATAAATAAATATCTACTTTATTATGCATGCGGTGAGATGGCCGGTCCGTGGAAAATTGTCTTACATTGATACCGGTCCTTGGTGCAAAAAAGGTTGGACACCACTGGTTTATACCTCTTATCTCCTGCAGAGGTTATTTGGTCTCATTAATATGGGACTGCCCATAGTACTGAGATATTTAGTTCCACATCCATTTTCAGTAAGACTATAAATGTTTTTAAATGTTCATAACGTTATATGGTATTTGCCACTGAAAAACAGCTTGATATTGTGGTTCCTAATTTGAAAGTGTCCGTTTCCACAAAGGGTTAATGTGATTCATTATTTACTTATATTTTGGTGCCATTTTGTCCAGTTTTGGCAGAGACTTTGGGAAAAAGCTCCAGTGTTACAAGTAACAAATGGAAATATGATACAATCAGCAAGCAAAGGAGAGTAGTATTGGTGAAACTGAATTCATTCTCAGTTCTTGGTGAGTACCTTTATGAGGTGGACCCTGTTTTCACAAAACCTCATCAAGACAATACTGTCTTTATGGACAGATTCAGACCAAAAAAAGTTAAAAGCCATTAGCTGTGGACATGCATGTTTAGGATTTCTCATGACCTTGTCAGCACAGCATAAATAAAGTGGACTGTTTGGCTATACTCTAAAAACACAGGGTCTTTAAACCCAGCTGATGTCAATAACCATTAAGGTGTCTGCAAAATATCCCAACTAACAGCTAAATCAAAATGTAAGAAGGTCACACAGACAAACCAATTAGTAAAAACCACAATAAAGCATAACCAAGCTGTGCTGATGAGGTCATAAGAAAGCAAAAATGTGCATGTCCACAGCTACTGGTGTTTGGCTTTGTTGACTTGAATCTGTCCATAAAGACTTAAGAAGGGAAAAAAATAAAAAGCCATGCCATTCAGAAGCCATAATGCTGAAACTCTTGATGTGCTTAAAGGGTCATTTGCAAATGTTGCATGGGTCTCTATTACAGGAGGTTTATGGTATCATACAGTGAGAACTCTAGCTTGGTTAGGTTTTTCTTGTGTTTCTTACTAATTGGTTTGTCTGTGTGACTTTTTTACTTTTTGGTTTAGTTGTTAGTTGGGATACTTTGCAGACACCTTAATAGTTATGGACATCAGCTGGGTTTAAAGACCCTGTGTGTGTAGAGTATAGCCAAGCAGTCCACAAATGCTGTGCTGATGAGGTCATAAAAAAGCCAAAATGTGCATGGCCACAACTAGTAGCATTTGGCTTTGTTGGCTTGAATCTGTCCATAAAGACTGAAAAAGGAAAAAAAAAAAACAAAAGTCATGGACATTCAGAAGCCATATATAGCTGAAACATTTGATGTCTTTAAGGAGTAATTTGCATATATCCTATGGGCCTCTATTACAGAAGGTTTAAGGTATCACATAGTGAAAACTCTAGCTTGGTTAGGTTTTTCTTGTGGTTTTAACTAATTGGTTTGTCTGTGTGACCTTTTTACTTTTTGGTTGATTTAATAGAGATGGACAGGCATATTAAGATTGATAAAAGAAACAGATTACAGAGAGTCAATAAGACCTAAAATGTTACAAGTCTGATAAAACAAATGAACACAGTAATCAAGACTATTAACAGAAATTCATGTGTTATAACAGGAGTAAACAAAACCAGATAAAATATTACGACAAAAACACAGGGCAATAAGGGAAAGGAAAGGAAGAAATCAGATACCATTGTGGAAGTATCGAATAGAGGAAACTATACAGTGATTAAGATAAGAAGTGTCACTGTTAGAAGAGTATTGAAGAGGGAACAGACCAATAAAAATACAGAAGAGTATAGAAGAGGGAGCAGATCAATAAAATACTTAGAAAGATAGATCTGATAAAAGGAAAGCACATAGTCAGAGAATACCAGCATGTAGCACACATTATTGCAAATAATACACTAAATATGTCAACACAGGCAGAAAAACTTAGGAGATATGCAGATAAAGATAAAGGAAGAGTACAAAATAAACAATTCATTGATGAGCCGAAAAAGTTGTATACAGAATTGTGAAGCAAGACAAAAAGGAACAGAAAAACCACCAAAAAATAAGAAATAGACACATTTTAGAGAAATATCTATGAAGACCCTGTGGAACATAACAAAGATGCTGAATGCACAGAAAAAGTAAAATAAACAGTAAGAAGTACAAATGTACAGGATATGAAATGGGATGAAATAATGGCCAGCAAACGTGATACAAAATTAAGAAAAGCTCCTAATTAGAAACTCCCAGACCTGGGGCATGGCCAAGATGGGCTCTGAGTAGCATCAGATTTCAACAGCTCCACTAAAGAAATATTATTCTGACAGGAATTCTGCCTTTAAACTAAAAATTGAAAATACCTTTATATATGATTTGAAAGAACTTAACTTCATCTACAATAATATCCAGTTAAAAACAAAAAAGGCAGATTTTCTTGTCAAATTATTTCTGGATAACTTCTCCTCATCTGAAAAAATTCATCATGAGCTTCACTAAATCCAGCAACCAAGATTCCAGCCACAAAAGAGAGATTCAGACTTTGATAAATATACAGGATCTTACTACAAAAAATTGATAAGCTGGATATGAAAATAGATAATTTCAAGGAAAAAACTACCAAAAAAAATTGATTTACTTCACCAAGACTTGTTACAACAAAAATTACAGATGACAGGTATTGAAGAAGCTCTGACCAATATGGATTGGAGAATTATTGAAAATGAGAACAATGTGGAATTCTTACTTAAACAAAATACTTCTCTACAAAATAAGTTAGATGATCTAGAAAACAGATCCAGATGCAACAACCTAAGAATATTTGGACTACCAGAAGGCACAGAAGAGAACAACATGACTAACTTTCTCAATACTTGGTTACCTAAGGCTCTTGATCTTACTGAAGCTATGTCCTTTGGTATTGAGAGGGCACATTGTTCCCTTGCCACAGTGAATACTGCTAACAAAAAGCAACCTAGATCTATCATTGTCAAATTCCTCTCATTCTCAAACAAGGAATTAGTGTTAAAAACTGCCTGATCCAAGTCACCAATTAAATTAAATGAAGCTACAATACGTTTTGACAATGATTATTCATCAGCAGTTATAGCAAAAAGAAAAATATTCTTACCTTTGATAAAAGAATTGAAGAAAGTACAGGTGAAAACACACCTTGCGAAGCTGAAGATATTTTCATCGGAAGGTCCCAAAGTATTTGAAGACTTAGAATCAGCTCTGAACTATGTAAAAGTCCATAAGATATTGGAAAAAAATAGAAGAGATCGAATGGGCTAATCTCACGCTTAAGAGAATGGCTACTAATCCCACTTGGAACACTTCGGAGAAACAAAAAAGACTAAGAAACAAGTGACTTAAATATCTATGTTTGCAGTTTGTTATGTTTCTGGAAACACTGTCACTGTGTTAATTAAATGTTGATTTTTTTTCACTTACAAGGTAAGCCTGCTTTTTCATTTTTCCATGCCATTCACACATGACCTTAAGTATACACATAATTTCATTTTTACTTATACTGAGGTAAAAGTGTATACTAATGGTAAATGTATAGTTATGGGTATTGTTATAAAGATGTCTTAAGAGTGAAGGGTAAACAAATGGAGCCATTGTGACAGTAAAATAAGTACTTCCCATATATAAACATTCTAGATTCCCTTTATAATCTCTATTTTTTTTTTTAATTATTGACAGTCAGATCAATTAAACCTACATAGTTAGTAGTAAATAAGAGCTCACCACACATTCAATTATCATTCTCTGTAATTCATACTTAACACTGTTTTTTTTTCCTGTCATGTGAATATAAAATGGATTAATAAGGCTATGTGATTTATTTAAAATACTTTCTGCTACATTTGGAGTTCTCTGCTGCTCTTTATTTGTAAAGGACAGTTCAAACTAGCTGTGCATGTGTGAGCAGGCTATGGGAAGCATGCAGATATTACTCATATGATGTTTCCCTATACATTTTAAATACAGTTACATACTTGTTATTTTTGGCATTTTTTTCACTAAAAATGATGAAAAAACCTCTTCCAGAGACTTTGTGAAGCTCGAGCTTGATGTCTGTGAGCTTATATCTTCATGAACTATCTTATTTTCACTAAAAATCTTCTCTGCATTCTTGAATGAACTCCACGACATCGCAACACATTTTGATGACATCAGAGCTAGTCGACCTGCTCAACCAGGAAGTCAGTACATGTAATTTTGTTGAAAAAGCATCAGAAACACTGGGAAAGGTTGTATTTACTTTAAAATGTATTTTAAACCTGCTGATTACACCATTTGGACTCAGTTTGGTTCTCAAGAAAGAAATCTTCAATTAACTTATTTTTATTTATGTTTATGGTAAACTGAAGGGGAAGGAAAAAAAGGGAAAGGTAAGTGTGCATCTTTTTAAATGTATCCCATGTTATTTATATTGTTGTGCCTTACTTAACAGGATAAACTTATCTTATTACAAATTACAATCGATTTTCCATTCAGAGGCTGATAGCTAGATAGAAAATAATATGGGTTAAAATAAGCTCACTTAATGCATGATGGCATTTTCTATCACAAGTGCTTAAGGTGTCACCTGGCCTTTCACTCTAATGATACTCATATTGATTTGTTTTAAATATTACACCAACATATAGCATATGTGTTAAATGGCTAGTAGTATCTTCAATCGACAGGCTTCTATATCAAAATGCTGCTTTCATAGATTTCAGGCCAGTTTTAAGGTACATATAATCACATATGTAGTTATTATTTAATCTGTTTAATTTTTATATACAAAGAAGATATGTTCTGTTGCTGTTGTTTAAAGGACAGTTCTGAATGACAAAATGGTTTAAGCAATACTTGATGAGTTACACTGATTATAACTATGCCTTACCCGTGTTAATGAATATGCAGTCATATATAGAGTTAATATTTTGTATGTTTAACATTCATATATAGTAAAGGTTATGTTTAGTTGCTACAGTTAGAGGTTTATTCCGAATGACATTTTGTTATAAGTAATATCAGATGAGTTACACTGATTACAGATCTATTTGACTTGTTTTAATGAATATGTAAATATATATAGAGTTATTATTTTACCTATCTCAATTTTGTATACAGTGGAGACTGTCTTTTGCTGCTGCTGGGTAGGGGTTTGATCCGAGTGACAGATGCCACTGGGACAAGGAGTTTACAACTCCAGGCGGGTAGCTACCCCATTTTTTTGTCACATTTACACTACATTCAATTTTCTTATTACGTTCTTCCTGACATCCATCTTAATTCAAATGCATATAATTATAAGTTGCAAGAATTGTATAACACATACAGTATATCATATGGTAACAGACAAAGACTATCCCCCGGATTTACTAATCTTCCATGTAAGACTAGATTAGACTTGCACGGAAGCGCCAGTGTAAGAGTATGATGGCAGCACGCCATGCGTATTAATGAGGGCGCGCTGCCTCAACTCCAAAGCTTACATGGATCGGGGACGAGTTTAGGGGGCATGTGGGACTGCCGAGCAGTCCAAATATCCACGTCCCTGCAATGAAGAAATGCTGCAACTTCACATTTAAATGAGCGAGTCTGCTCATATGTGTACAATGTAACACTACACTCCCCCATATGTTCAACAACTAACAGAATAAAAAATAAAAATAATTATTTTTTTTCTTCCGATATAGCTGCCCGTAGTTGTGGGGGTTTGCCCATTGCTTAGCTACAGTTACAACAGCTTAGACATCAGAAGAGGATAATAAGAAAATATATGCAAATTAAACAACATAGCGATAGCGTAGTGGTTAGAGCTTTCACACAAAGAGGAAGCATTCCCGATTTGAGTCCCACTACTGCACATTCCATTTTCTGTGGGAAATCTATATACAAAAACATTTCCTGACATTTTTTATGTATAAGTTTTGTAAAAAGCATTGAAATGTTAAATTTAGTAGTGCATGAATTATATATATGAAGGTGAAATGTCTATGCATTCTGAGGCATGAGTACCCTATGTTAAGCAATATAAAGCACTGCTAACCACATTTTACCAGTGTTGAGCATATTTAAATACATTTGCGCGAAGCTGCGCCCCGTGCTAACCAGAGCAACGTCTTTGCGCGTAGCTGAGCACCGAGCTAACAAGGGCAACATCGGGCAGTGTAGGGCAAAGTCGGGCAAACACACTTACACCTGCTTTACTGTTCCTTAACTAGTCAGTTCTGTCCAGCAGGAAAATAAAAAAGCAGTGACAGGGCTCGAACTCAGGATACTGTGCACTATAATCACAGTACTTAACCACTAAGCCATGATAGCATTTCACAAAATGTACTTTCAACAGAGACATATCTATCAAAGGGATTTTAAACATTGCCAACATCAGCTAAGCAGGCGTCCCCACAGCTGGGCTTTTTCAAAACTGGCCAATCAAAAATAAGTGTGGGAAATGAGGCATATTTAATCTCCACAGGCAGGAATACATGCTATAACTGGTTGTTGCTTCCTTCTGCAGTCAGCATGGCTGGTGTAGGTGAAGGCACTCAGTTTAGAGCACTGGGGCATCCAGGAGTCCAAAATTATAATTTGGGTCCTCCTCCGCAAACACGAGCAAAGAATCCTGCAGGGCCAGTACCAGTGTACCCAATATAAAACAGAGGCCTGGAACAGTCTTGCCCGTGATCTCACCAGTGCCACTGGACTTCCTTGGATTGGTGAGCAGGTCAGGCACCATTATTCTGACCTGAAACGGCATGCGGGGATGAACTGGACTGGTGGATCCAGGAATCCCGTAGGATGCCTAATGCTCCAGTACTGAGTAAGTAGCCATTGTATTAAGTAGTTAAGAATTGCCATGCTTGTCTATACTGTGGATAGGTATGTTTCAATATCACTGCATTTACTTCACAGCTGCAGGTGACCGGGCTATGAATCTGCAAGCCCATGAATAGGCTGCAAAGGCTGCGTCATGAGGCAGGTTAGTAATTATTCTGCATGTACGTTATATAAAATAAATGAGAGAGCCTTCAAAAAGCATTTTAACCCAATAAATAAAGGTATAATACTCCTTTAATAAATGTATAATTCCTAGAGTGCATCTGTGTCATTTTCTTTGATATGTTGTTGTACTGTTGCATTCTACAAATAGTAGTGTTGTATTAAGCAGTGTCAAACCACACTTGGGTAGGCCCATATAACATGGATGAAGGGAGTGCCAGTAGCTTTTATGCATATTTACAGCCCTAAACTGTTGGTTCATAACCAGAATGTACAGGTTAATCTGGCACATGAGTAGCTTGGTATTGTGTTCCCCAGAAATGTCAGTGTGCTGCCAGAAATGTAGGGAGCTGTTAACATATAACTGACACTTTCACCTGAACATATCTAGATAATTATATGAAAGTAGAGCTGTCAGTGTACCATCTTAGCAGTAGTGTGTGTGAGCAACTCTCAAAATATGCTGCAGTAACATCTGCATCTTGGACAGTTTGTATGTAAGATACAGGTCATGTATATAATGATCTAGCAAAATCCAGTTGCGCAATATAAGGACATCGGGTAGTGTAATAATACATGTAAGGGACATATAACTGCAGTTAATAGGAATGTAGTGAAAAGTAGAAGGATATATAAGTTGTTAATTGAGCTACCTTTTTCTACCCTACTGTATGTGCATAAAAATGCAATTCCACATCTCAATTGGTATGTCTAATCTCAAAACATTTGTTGGGACATATGTCCTATTGGTTTATAAATATTTGCATTTATTTCTATGCATGTGACCTGTTAAAATACCTCAATATTGGTGGCCTGTTGCCATCAATTAAACCTGCATGCTGTTGTAATGTCCACTATTGTTCTATATATGCATGTGTTATGCTTGCTTTTCAACTGTTGAAAATCTGCTGTGTTGGTTTAATGGGATTACTTCTGCATGCTGTTATAACTAATTTGGAATGCTGTTGACTGTTACTAACCCATATCTTTATTAAACTCTCCAAAACATAGTTCGTATGGGAAGGCTGGTCCCAGCGGACCCACCTGCCCCACCTCAGCTGGCCATGCACCTGGCACCAGCAGATCTGGTGCCCAGCCTGGAACCTCCTCCTCCATTGGCCCTGTGCCACCTTCGGGTGGAAGCACTGCAGGGGATGGGGCTCTGCCCCCACCGTGCAATCCTGGGTGGAGAGGCACCTATCACCCTTTGTACAGTCTGGGCTGTGGTGCATAGAGAGAATGAATGTTCTGTTGCAGAACCTCTATGCCAGCTTGAGGCCCAAGTGGCGCAACCCCCGGGTCAGCCTGTCCCTCCTACACAGCCCCCACCACAGCCACCTTCTGGGCGTGAAGGTGCAGTGGTGACTGCCCATGGGTGGGGACCTCAGTCCCACTGTTTCCATCTGGGGGCTCATGGACTTGCAATTTCCAAACATCCCTCCCCGTCAAAGGTGTTCACCCACCACGTGTCATATACCGCCCCTGTATGCATCTTGTTTGTCTTGTCTGTTTAACTCCCCAACCTGCCTCCCCAAATATACCTACTTCTCCTACCCCACATTCCACTCTCACCTGAAAAAAAAAAGGGCAATCTGGTCCCAAAAATAATTATTCCCTATACATAACTGCCCATTTTGCACACATGTCCACTGGACACATGAAATGTAGTTTAATTGGCATTACAACATACTTTGTTGTCCTCACCCCTCTCTCATGGGTTGAAGGGTTCATATCTACCTCCAAATTTATTGCATATGCGGAGCTGTTGCTGTTGAAGAAATGGGCAGCTATGGACCTTCCTTACACCCGTCCTGCACATCCTGAGCTATTTTCCATACTGTCTTTCCCTCTTTGTGCCCCCTTTTTCACCACTTTCCTATCTCTCCATTTTTCTTTTCTTTCAAAGAAATTAGTGGCGGGGTGAGCAGGAGTAAGCAACATGAAGCAGTAGTGAGTGGGTTTGCACAGGTTTGTGCTTGTTTGCATTTGGCTAAGGAAAGTGAAGCATTGCACAAACCCACACAAACCCACTTACAACTGCTTAAAATTGCCTTAGTCACTCTGTATGTGAGGCCCTTATTCTGCTGAGGAACAAAATAAAACACCTCTGTAAGTCTCGATCCCCAGACCTTGCACACACTACGCAACATGAAGTACCACTAAGCCATGGTAAATATACATCAAGTTGGTGCTTAAATAATTATATCATGCATCAGAATGAGTGAATGTAAAGGAAAATTCAGAATACCATACCACACAACTTGTTCTGTGGATGTTGACCAACAGATGTTATGGGATTACGTTACATGACGGTGATAAGAGAAGCAGCCATTCTAGCAGGAAATAATGTTACACCATCACCTTACAACCCAACAGAGTATCACAGCAGGACAAACACTGGTATATCTGTTTAGGGCAGAGGCCATACCTTTCAACTGTCCCTAATTTTCAGGGACGTCCCTGATTTTGACCCAAATTTTAGCTCTGTCCCTCTGAATCCTTCCTAAAACTAGTGACTTTGGGCAGAAAGGTGGTGAATTACACTTAATGAATAATGACAATAATTAAGAGTTATACACTTCTTTTACTTCAGAAAAGGTGTATTAATTCATATGCTCTTATTCTCTCAATGTTTCAACTTAATGGCACTAATATTTTAAAAGTGTCCCTGATTGTCCCTGAGTTTTCTTGACTTTTCCCTGATTCTGTTCAAATTTGTACCTGATTGGTTGAGAGGTCTGGGAGAGGCAGAAACACAAAGGCATATTAGCCTTTCTGCTGTTACACACTGTGCAAATAGCTTTGGAAGGAGTTTTGGAAACATACCCTTATGTAGGAATAAAACACTGAAATACAAATGGATGTAGCCATGTACTGGTAGCAAGCAACTGTAAGAATGCCATTGCTCTATTGCTGAAAAGACCTGTGTGGTGCACAGACAAAAAATAACAGGCTATTCTCTGGCTATCATGTGGATAGGCCCATAGTTGGGAGTTACGCAGACAGATTACATGCCTTCATAAACTAACATGTACACAGCAACCCTGTAAGTCCAGCAAGATAAAATCCACACAATACTACTTATGCTCTCTGTACTTCTGCAACCCTACCCAAATGTAGAATATATCTGTGTGTGCAGGGTCTACCAAGGATGTAGGTAAGCATACTCACTGTACTGAAATGTGTCCAGTTTTTCTGAGCAACTTGTACTAATGTTAACACTAAAAAAGCACAAAATGTTTAGAACTGTGTAAATGAATATTCACAGTATAGCAGTTCACAAACAATTATTGTGCCAAAGGAATACATCTCTATAACTAGCTTTGTATAGCAGTTAATTGTAAACAGTTGAAAAGAAAGTACATCTTTCCATGTATCTTGGGGTAGCATTTTGAGGGATGAATACATTTCTACACTGATAAATGGGTACTGGAAGCAGCAACATTAGGTCTGAGTACAAAATGTAAATCTCTGGCTACACCCCTGGCTCCTGATATAAGATCTATACCAACCTTCTGTCTTAAACAATGATGTCCACACCAAACAAGGAATATCTCCATCTTGGAAAGCTGAAAGGGCCACGCCTACATGAGTCAACAATTTATAGTACTGGGCTGCTATGACAGTGATTACTTCAATTACTACACAGCGGGCTGCATGCAATTAGCAAATGGTGGGCACTAATTGCAGCAGAGGCCATCACATGCTCATGTGCAATTCCTACAAAAGCAGGCTGCAATCTATGCCAACAAACTAAATCACTCTGTTGCAGAGACTGACAGAGAGAGAGAGATAGAGAGAAAAGGAAAAATAAATGTTACCAAATTATACAAAGGAAAGGTATGTGACACATATATATTTACTGGCATGTAGTAGATGTTATTGAAGAATAGTCTATATAATGTGAAACATTCATATGTGGCAGCAGTACTTCTTTCTGCACATATGTTCTGCTTAACTACTGCTATGGACAATATTGTGTGTACCTGTGGGCAGTGGGACATACATGTGAAATGTGTAGCTCAGCATTAAATGTCAAAGATCTGATCCATGTTATCTGTGTTCTGTACAGTAGTGTGGCCAATGGTTGTTGGGGGGATTAGCGCTGACATTATATAAACATGGGTGTGACAGAACAACACATGCATGATAGTCATATTAAAGTGTAGCTTAGCATTGGCAAGTGCTGTAGCAGTCTAGTATGCCTATCTAGCATCTGTTGCCATATATACCCCCCTAATGTTAGTTCATATGTGACACCTGTTTGTGTTGCAGCAAGGCCCAAGAGTTCAGCTGTGAGGTCCACAGTCTTACCACACTGTGGACCATGTGTGTGTATGCCACACACATGCAGAGAAATATATATGTCTCATATATATTCACATCTATATATGTGCATAGAGCAGGGGACATATTGCAACTGTTTGCGAAGGGGGTATATATATGTTGTTGAAGGTTAGTATGCACATATTTGTATGTAGGTTTTAGTGTGTGACAAACAAGATAGCATACAGTGCTGTTATATGACATGTGGTGATTAAACACTGTGGGTGGTTCATTCAGTTTCCAATGTTGAAGCCAGTAAGGCCTGCTAAAGCTACCTGGGCTGTGAACATCTTCAATGTATTTATCCCAAGACTGTGCAATGTTATTACATTACTGTACACCTTACATCCTTTGTATAATTGATATTCTCACTATGAAAGGTGAAATGTATATGTGCCTATATATATATATATATATATATATATATATATATATATATATGTAGACAAATGGATGTGTATATGTATATATACACATGTATATATATATATATATATATATATATATATATATATATATATATATATATATATATATATACTCATACACACCTATATCTACTTGTTGCAATAGATTCTCTGTACTGTTGACTGACTGTGATGGTTAATATGTTTGTGAATACGTCAAAGATATGTATTTGTGGAATAGCTTTCTGGGAAACTGTTTATGTTATGGTATTCTGGGTCTTTGCTTTGATCCTAGCAAAAACTGTGTATTATGTTGCTAGGCAGAACAGTGTGATTAAGTCCCTTGGTTTTAACTAGGGTGTGTCATTGGAGGCTAAAGCACTACATCTATGATTATTGATTGGTACCAATGTTGAATGCAAATCCTGTGTGTACTGTAGTACTAATTGAAGCTCTGGGCCTGTACAGCAAAGTATGGTGTATGTCCACATTGCTTGCAACTACTGTTTTGTGTGGTCCCTGCATTCATCGCAGATTACATTTTTCAAGATTAAGGTTGTGTAAGTACTGACACACAGTACTGTATAGTACACACTGAAAGCTTATCTGGGTTGTCATACCTTTGTGTCCTGTAATTATGTCTGACGTGTGTGTGGGTATGTCTGATACATGTCCTTTGACATATGTGTGGTAATACATATAACTGTGTTTCTAGCAACATTCATAGTGTACTACAGCAGTATGTGACCTATAGTCCCAATTGTGCACATATTTTGGCCACGGGTTTGGCATTAATAAGTTGTGTGGTATAATATTAATATATTTACTGGACCTTACACTGATTGTGATGGATGATATATTTCTTTACACATCAGCTTGATGTATATCTGCTGTGGCTAGGTGGTGCATCGCGTTGCATACAGTGTGCCAAGTACTCTTGTATAGTCTTATATAGTGATTTTATTTTGTTGCTGTGCGGAACATGGTTCATTGGATAGAGAGTGAGCAAGGCACTTTCAAGTAGTTGTGGGGTGAGCAGTGCTAAGTGGCAGTTACAGTGTTTCACTCTCGGTTAGCTTTTAGGTTGCTAAACTTCCATAAGCTGTGCTTTCCCTTCTGAAAACCCACTTGCAAATGCTGAAAGTTGCCTTATTCCATCTATAGCCCCTGACCTTTGTTTTGGCTAGTAACAAAATAAAATGCATTTACTAGGAACTCCCCCCCAATCATTCACATCACAGCATACGTGATTTGCCACTAAGCCATCTCAGATATACATATCATTTATGTATTCACAGACATAACATCCAGTACAATCATACAACACTACAGAAAATGTACTCCAGCATGTAGATGTATGTGTGTGAGTAATTATTGTAATCTGTGCTTAGGTACAACATATTGTAATTATATATATATATATATATATATATATATATATATATATATATATATATATATATATATATATATATATATATATATATATATATATATATATATATATATATATGTATGGCAGTTCAGTGATATCTGTACTGTATAATGTTAAATGTGCCATATGACTTGCTCAGACATATTTTTGTATTTATGTCTTCCAGGGATAATGGCTTACCACAGGAACCCAAGCTACTGTAGGGCTGAAGATGATATCATCACTAGCATTATGATTCAGCACTACCATTTACACTTTTCACGAACCAGCCAGGACCAGCAGGAGCATACTGCAATGTGGCAAGATCTTGTCCGCAGGGTCAATGAGGTAGACCTGCATAACCACGCATATGAGCAGGTACACCACCACTGCAGTGATCTTCTCCGACATGTCCGTCTTGCAACAGGGGGTGGTGTTAGCATCCATCCCCCTCACCAGAGTGGAGGAGCTGTTCATGAGCCTGGTGGCACCTGCCCAACAACAACAACAGCAGACATATGCCATGATGGAGGTTGGAGCCACCCAGCAAGCACACATGGAGCATGCAGGTAACATGGCATATCTGTAGACTACTGTTATCTGCATTGGTAGATCATGCATATGTGAGATGTGGAGTGTGTCTTTCAAAGATGTGGAGCCTGTTGTTGTGCAAAACTGATCATTTGGAACATAATCTGTAGCCCTGTGAATGTAAACTGTTGTTGTACTGTAAGATTGCAAACACACAGTAGCAATGCCATAGTTGTGGCCACTGAGAAACTGTCTCATCTCTATGTAGGTCCCTCTGGGGTGACATCAAGGCAGCGGACAGATGCTGGTGAGTGTGTTCTACATTTATTACTGGAAATAAAAAGTGCATGTCATAGTTAAGGTGTAGGCCATGTGCACATGTAACATACCTACCCATAATGCATGCTGTGCATGTTTGGTGAAAGAGCACGCACATCTCACTAATATGATTAGCAGCCTGAAACACATGCAATACCCAGACCATCTCAAGAAAATGTGGCTAGACTGTAGTGACCATTGGATAGGCACAGTTGATACTCAACATCCACATAACATACACATCTATGTCATACACAGAGCATTTTAACATGCTACACGTAAAGGATTCCCAAACCCTCTGTAAAGACACACTCCAGTATCCAAAATCTCATCCACACATTACACAGAATATATCTGAGGGGAATAAGCCTATCCTGGGGCATTTAAACACTCTGCAACACACTACACATTCATGTCAGGGAATTCTCCTTATTGACCTCCTTACAAACTCACGTAACAACTGGTTGCGAAATGGTGAATTTAGCCAAGGTAATACAGTTCTAGCACAGCATGATTTGTGCTGGTTTGCGAAATATTTGTAGCCTTGAGTGACCACCTGATGCTTCATGATGATGGCCTATGGTACTATACCCCATCCAGTTATTGTAACCACAGTACTACACATAGCTGTCATTGCTACACACCATAATGATGCATGTGTGCACACATATGCACCTTTAAACAGTATGCATACCAATCACCATTTGCACAACTGACACATATATGTCTTGTGATGCTATTGAGTGGCTAGGTCATATGACACATATTTGGTATGTGTAGTGTTTAAATATGCAGTTGTGTTTTAGCATGCCATGTCATGGAAGAGACTGGCATGTCCACAATATGATCTACACTCACCATAAGTGCCGTACATTGGGTATGTGGCCGAATGGTATTCTATCAATTATCCATGCACCACTGATGATGTTGTGTGAATACTCATCATGCATGTGCTAACAACGTGTCCACAATTAACATGTGTCCACAATTATTTTCTAAAGACACAGAGGCTGTAATCAGCATTGGATACCTATATGACACACAGATACACATCCAGCAATGGTATGTACACCTGTGAGTTATGGTGCACAGTACATCACAGGGTTATGAAAACCTGAAAAGCAATATTGTGTCCATGTATGCATTGTGTTCCAGGGGGAGGGCCATCAGCTAATAACAAAACACATGCATCAAAGCCATGTATACTGTTAGTAACAAGGATTGACTACACTTGCACTGCATGCTGTTGAGCAACACATGTCCTGCATGCTGACAGGTGTGATATGTCTGTTTTGCTTGTGATACTGTACTCCACTATCACCTGCTATTGTGTATGTTCTGTGATTGCTGGTGTTGTGTGTGTCTGCTTTCAGGAGTGTAGTTTTGTGTGTGTGCATGTGTGCATGTGGTCTGAAGTCATGTTCAGGTCTTAAAGTGTGTTTCCTGTTTTCCTCTCACAGGTGGTGAGGTGGGGCTAGTTCAGTACAGCAGGGAACCTGATGTCACTGAGACAGACAGTGATCATGAGGATAGATGTGTTGAGACACAGGCAGGTTTGTCAGGGTCTGTTGCTGGGCCACCAATTGACAGTACACAAGTCTCCACCCCATCCATGCACACAGTCATACTGCCTGTACATCCATCATCGCCATTGCCCTTAGCTGAGGGACAGTGTATGGTTGGCACTGGTCAGGACAGTGTGGTATCTATGGCACATGCATCAGGACACAGCAGCCATAGCCAGATGTCTGGAACGGTACCACATAGGCAGATGCTCAGGGGTTCTCCTCAGAGCACTGATGGTCATCATGCCTCTGGCAGATGTGCTACACCTCTTTCTACCACATGCATGTTCCAGGCTCTCATGGAGGCACAGACACAAATGGAGTGGTACACCAGACAGGGGCTAAGGGCACAGAGGGCTCATTACACCTCTGTAAATGACAGTATCTGTGACCTAGCAGGTGCCATACATAACTACACTGAGGTCATTGATAGACATTGGGGTGAGACATTGGATGTCCTCCACAATGTCATGTCCATGTGTCAGGACAGTGTGGGATGGTTGAGACATCGACGTATGCCAGCAACATCACCAGCTGGAGGTTGCCGTGGACATCCAGCAAGTCACAGCCGCTCCTGTAGTGCTAGTACCAGCCCCAACAATGTTGGGGGGCTGTCCATAGACTGTCCTAGCAGACCACATGCACGAGGCTCTGGCCAGTCCCAGCAGGGACCTGGATCCAGTGGACATTTGTCAACCTCTGAGGATAGTACCCAATCTGGATTAGTACCTGATACTGTCTGTAGTATCCCTGCCAGGCACAGGTTCCATATCTGTGGCCAGAGATAGTGATCTGTAAAGCCTGCCAGGTACAGTCTGTAGCTGTCTCACAAATCCCCATATATGGCAGCCACATGGTGGAACTGTGTGCATGCAGACACGCACGCATAAACCAGAAACCTAGGGCAAACACATACCCACACACATGACATCAACATTGGCCCATAACAGTACTCATGGCCCTCACACACACACTCACACACACATGTTGATTGTATGGCTCAGTGTAGGCCTCTGCCAAACCAACAACACACCCTGTGCATATGATGAAACCTGTGCCACCTCCTGTCATCTGTAACATTGATGCAGGAACAGGCTAACATGGTGCTGATGCACAGGGTGACTTTAATAAAGTATAGAAATGGTTGGATGTGTAGCATGTTGTCAGCAGTAAAGTGTAATGATATCCTTGAAGGTGTAGCTGAGCAGGCATGATGCATTAAAGCTGTAATTAGCAATGTTGTATTGTTTTCACCAGTGTTTATTCCAATTGTGTTTTGTTTGCCCATGCGCCACTTGACTGATGTGTGTAGTTGTGTCAGCATGCGTTATACAGTGGACAATAAGGGTGGGGTGTGTGCAACACAGGCTTGCAGGTATCCATTTGTGAACATGGTTGAGGTGCACTGTCTGCATGTACATGCATATTGGACACATGGGGAGGGTGACATGCCCTGTATTGGCCAGTGTTAACACTTCATAGTTTCTATTGGTGGCCAGTATGCATTGTACTACACACATTTTGGAACTTGAGTACGCATGTGTGTGCATGACATGGATTGACACTGTGCTGTGGGTGATGCTGTTGCTGCTATCTGTCATTGGTTTGCATTACTAAAGTTAACACTGTCCCAGCTGCATAATCCTTTAGTAATGCACACTGTTCACCTACAGGGTGGCATGGACCGTGCTATCACAAACACAAGAAATACTTACTTACACAGTAAAAGTGCATTAGTCTCCTGGACCCCTGCTATAAACTAAATATATAATAGAAGGTGTGAAGTTGTACCAAAACAGAGTTACATACCAAGAAGGGATAACCTCCCTGGTCAGTATCATTAGGAAAATACAAGCCCTCATTAATCATACAAGGCAAGCTTCAAAATACAAATTGTCAAGAATTCCAAAGAGAACACTAAAGCTTTCTTTAGTGTTGTTTATAGTCTAGAGGGGAAATCTCAGATTGGGTCAGAGTTAATGTAAATGGTCACAAAGTACACTTATCTGAATGACATTACCAATATCTTGTCAGACAGTTTGAATTCCGATTTCACCACCCTGTCATTACACAACGGCCACATTTCCAGACCTGAGGAATGTAAAACCTGATGATTCACAGACACTCTAGTTAAAACATCTCTTGACCAAAGTCCAAAACACAGTGGCAATGGTACTGGACAGTGTCCCTGGCTGTGTCATACACAAGCTGACATATGAAGTAACCACTCACCTAAACACTCTGTTCAGATGCAGCCTCTATACAGGTTACATACTTGTGGAATGACGCACAGTAATGGTGTTCACAGTCCACAAGGGTTGAGCTACAAAGTCTTCTTCTTCTCCTTTCGGATGCTCCCATTAGGGGTCACCACAGTAAATTATCTGTTTCCATTTCTTCCTACCCTCTGCTTCTTGCGCTGTCACACCATCCACCTGCATGTCCTCTCTCACCACATCCATAAACCTCATCTTAGGCATTCCTCTTTTCCTGTTACCTGGCAGCTTCATCCTTAGCATCTATTTCACAATATACTCTGCATCCCTCCTCAGCACATGTACAAACCAACGTAATCCTGCCTATCTGGCTTGGTCTACTAACCTTCAAACCTGGGCTGACCCTCTAATATACTTATTCATAATCCTGTCCACCCTCATCACACCCAGTGCAAATGTTAACATAAACTGATTAAGGGTAGAGCTACAACAGATCCTGGAAACTCTCACCCTGTAAGCCAGACAAATGTTATCTGGAAGGCTATGGGGCACAGCAGTATGGAACTCATTAACAGAGACATTATGAACCTGCAAACACTGCACCATACCCACTTAGGTTCTCTAAAGGCCAGATCATGGCTCCTACACCTAGTAGACTTCAAGCCAGTTAACAAGGCTATAGGTGAGGGAGGGGAGGTCCACACAGCCAAGCTATAGCTCACCCAGCAATTCATACCCATCCCACATTCTGATATTATACATAACCTCAACAGACTGACCATAAATGACTGTTAGATGATGGATTGACAACTCCTGCACAGATGTAGGACACACAGTAACAATTTCAGCCTCCATGTACAATTCTATGCCAGTAACAAGTGGTATTCACCTGCACTCAGTCCTGGGACCACTCCTATTTGGCATATAGTTTTCTTAGGTACAGGCAAACACAGTAGGGATATGTCTGCCCACGTTTGATGAAAATGCATACTGTGGGCTATACTTTATTCTCCAGATGACACACACATCCTCCAAAAGGGTATCATAGAGACAGATACCTGGTGTCAATATCATGCTGTAAAGCTATAAGCCAAAGAAAGCATAGTTATCCACTTTTAGAAAACCAAGTATCCCCAGAGTACCACATAGGTAGTAGTCCCCAAAATGTGGAACAGGTACTAATGTATACATAGAGCCAAGTGTTTAGTCATCTCTCCTTTGATAATCACATTACCATAGGGTTTTGGAAATCCCTCTGTGGAGCACATAAGCAATAAAGGGTTTGCATGCAGCTCAGCAGAGGTTGTTGTACACCTATAATGATTAGTCATCTTTGCCAGACTTTGCTTGCTTTGGAACAGGATTCAAATATACTTCAAGCATAAACCCTCACTCACACTCTTCAATAGAAACCGCGATGAGCGGATGTGAAACAGAAGACGTAGCCCAGGGATCACTGCAGTGGCTAAGCTTTTCACAAGCATACAGAAGTAACCTAAGGTCTGGAAAGCACCAGCACGCACTGGCAAGGCTAACAGATGCTTTCATGGAAAAAGCAGAGTACTCATCTATGAAAAAATTGAGGTCACATGTATGTATATGGCTATGCCCCACAGCTACCCTACATGTGTTATGCACATACAGTTGTCATTGTGATATGAAATACACTAGAAAAATCAAAACCCACTTCACATTGACCAATGGTGTCACACACTCTCACACACAGTTGGCAAGTACAGGATTCAAACCGCTACCTCACTAGCTATATCATGATACTACAGCAATATGCATTTTTGGGATTTCACCTTCCCACAAGTATATTTGTAGGATGGTGACATCATCAGACAACAAATATGAGTATATCACTTTTAAGGGGTGTGAATAGTCTCCAAAAAGGTTGCTTTCTTCCCAGGGAGAGACAGACACACACAGTTGGCAAGTGCAGGATTTAATCTCCTACCTAACTACATCATGATACTAGAACAGTATGCATTTACACGACTCACTATACACATTACTGGGGTTTATTGTCCCACAGGTATATTTGTAGGATGGTGACATCATCAGACTTGACAAAGATGAGTGTATCACTTTTAAGGTGTGTGAGTAGTCTCCTAAAAGGTTGCTTTCTTCCCAGGGGTGACAAACACACAGTTGGCAAGTGCAGGATTCAAACTCCCACCTAACTACATCATGATACTACAGCAGTATGCATTTACACGATGCGTTCTACACATTACTGGGATTTCATTTTCCCACAGGTATATTTGTGGGATGGTGACATCATCAGACTTGACAAAGATGAGTATATCACTTTTAAGGGGTGTGAGTAGTCTCCAAAAAGGTTGCTCTCTCCCTAGGGAGAGACAGACACACACATACACAGTTGGCAAGTGCGGGGTTCTTAATCCAAACTAAGTACTTTTTTTACACTTTAGCAAGCAATATGGAGTTACAAGATGCAATACAGACATTACTTACTGACAGTTTGCCCAAAGGCAGTTTTCACATTTGCTAACCTCAGCAGGCTTATCATACTAGGTGTATTGTGAGTGTATTGTATGCATAGGCCATAACCATATTATATATGGGTTGATGCACTACATGCTGGCACACACAGGGTCAAACTGGTGGCTAAGTTCTATCAACCCAATACTGGACAATACAGTCAAGAGGAGTAGGGTCATACAAGCACAACACCAACAGTCTCACATAGACCTACAATATAAGCACCAGCAAAACACACACATAAATACACATTACCATACTCGGAGAATATTAATCTGAAAAAGAGAAAGTGTCCTCCTAAGCAGACAAGCAAGCAACATGCACCTCCAAGCACACGCCAAAAAACACATAATACACCAAAGCAGTGTGCCTCACAACAGGCCCTGAAGCAAAACAACATACCCAACACACTAGTACTAGGTGACTCCATAGTCAGGCACACAGATGTTCCATTCACTAGGCTGGACAAGAGGAAGGTTACTGTCAGTTGACTGTCAGGTGCTATGATTCACCACATAACACAAACACTTACATCACTCCAGAACAGGTACATATATGATGCGGTCTTTGTACATGTCAGTGTGAATGATCTGAGACATACCTCCCAGGACAACATGAAAAGAGATATATAGTAGCTCTATGATCATGGAGCCCAGGCTGGTATGACCCTGACCTTGAGTAGCATCTTACCTTCACCTACATGATACTGCAATATAACAAAAAGATGATAAACTTCAACAATTGGCTGAGCTTCTGGTGTCATTCAAAGGGGATCCAGTCTCTGTCTGCCTGGGATGACATGATAGACAAGCCTTGTTGCTGCGATAGAGATGGTTTGCACCTGTCACCCCTATGCTTCTGAATACTGGCCAAGGCTCTTGCTGTCCCCATATTACCTTTTTTTAGGCAAGGCTCAAAGGACAAACCAACCCCCATAACCAACACAAATAACCACAAAGTGAGGTAAATGCTACTCATTGCCAGAAGTCTCAGCCTCCAAATGCACACACTCGAGGCACTCCTCAGTATGGAGAATATTTATATCTGTGCAGTAACAGAAACCTAGTTCAAGGCTCCAGAGAGCACACCAGCACTACCAGGATGCTACTCATTCCATACCTTCTGACATCAGAACCTGGATCATAGCACATAGGGTGGGGATGTATCCATATTCATCAAGGATACCTACACCTCTCTCTACATCCTCTCTACAGGATATGTACCCATAAAATGTTGCACAGCAATGTTCTTCCCACTTCACAGGGGTGGGACCACAACAGACCCTTGGCATTCCTGCTCTATGATCCTAACGAATCTGATCTGCAAGGCAATGGAGCCAATCATAATGGAACTCAACAATAAAGACATTGGGAACCTTCACACAGTTGAGCACACCCAGTTTGGCTTCATCAAAGGCAGATCATGCTTCCTGAACTGGGTGGATTTCTTTGAGACAGTTATCCAGGCTACAGATGATTGAAAGGAGCTCCACACAGCCTACCTATACCTTGCTAAGGCCTTTCACACCATTCCCCAGTCAGGTATCATAGATGAACTCACCAACCTGGGCATAAATCCATACATCACAAGATGGATTGCAAACTGTCTCACAAATAGATCCGACAAAGTAAGTGTTGCTGGCTACATGTCAGACTCTAAACCATTAACAACTGGTGTCCCCCAGGATTCAGTCCTGGGGTCCCTCCTGTTTGGTATATACTTTTCAGAGGTACATACCAACATAGGAGGGTTGTGGTTGACTAAGTTTGCTGGGAAGTGTAAAGTGTGTGCCATAATAGATTCCCTGGATGACACAACTATTCTCCAGAAGGGACTCTATGAGACAGATGTGTGGTGTTAGAATCATGGCCTCAAGCTCAATGTGAAAGATTGCATAGTAATCCCCTTTGGGGAAAACAAAGTACCCACAAACTACCACATAGGTGTTACCCCCTAAAAACTGATGAGGTAATAAGGGATCTGGGGACACAAGTAGATAGTCATCTTTTCTTTGACAACCATGTTGCCAAAGTGGTTAGGAAATCTTATGTGGCCCACCTAATCAACAAAGAGTTTGCATCAAGATCAAAAGAGGTAGTGGTGGCCCTCTACTCTTAAGTGATCAGACCCATCATTGAGTACAATGCACCATTTTGGATGTACTTGACTAGGCATATCCAGCAGCTGGAGAGTCCACAGAGGTACCTCACCAAGAGGACAACTGGCCTCAAACAGTTGTGTTATGCAACACAACTGGAAAAACTAAATCTGTTCTCTGTCGCATGCTGCCTACTCAGAGGCAAACTTTGCCTAACATACAGAGCCATGTCCAACATATTACTGTTGAACACGCTCCATCTAAGGAAAACAAAATTGAGTCACACTACACACTCTAGGGATATGAACCTCATCACAACAATGAATACAACATGCCGGTGGGATAAAGTACCATCCCAGAGACTTGCCTTACTGTGGAACAGAGTCCCAATGTACATAAGACAGAGCCTCTCACTCTTCAATAGGAACTTTGATGAGTGGATGGGAAACAAACAATTCACGCCAGGGATCATATCAGCAGCCCCACTAGAAAGGGGCTTAGGGTATTAACTATTAGAACTAGGGCTTAGGAGACTAACCAATGGGGTGGTGAAAGCTGCACAACTTGCCTAGGCTAATACATGCCTTCATGAAGATGGTCTACTACATACCTATGAACCTATGTGACAGGTACATGTCTACAGATAGTAGATGTGTACTTCATTGTACAGTCATGTTGTACAGCAGGTACATGCACCACATACACTGTAATGCTTACGGATACTGGTGGTTATTATGTACAGGGGTGAGATGTGCACCTCATGTCTATTGTGCCATTGGGATGTGTGCTGGGTGGGACAGTCCTGGATGGCTCCTTGTCATGGTCACCCTCTTACACACATCTCTGCCCATCCATCTTTGGCTTATTATACTGTGTTCCCCCTACATATATAGGTACATAGGTAGGTAATAGGCTATCTGCCTGAAGGCATATATTAGTATGGCCAGAGTGTGCAGCTATCACCACACATGGGATTAGTTACCTATGCCTCTGTGTAGTAGAGCTGATGAAGTGATCCATGGTGTGACAGTTCAGTTTCACATACACTGATCAAGGCTCCTCGGGAAGAGTGTCAGTGAGGGACTCAGCTTAATGTAGGTTAGGAGCCTGTTCCAAAGCAAGGGAAGTCTGTGAGTTAGTAATGTATCCCTCCAACATGTTCTATTTATTGTTGTGATGATTATATCCCTAGAGCATGTGGCACAGTGAGCTTGGGTTTACTTCAGATAGAGCATGTACATCAGTTCTGCATTGGACATGGACATGTATGCTTGGCAGAGATCGCCTGAGCAGACGGTATGCAACAGAGTACAGATTAAGTTACTTCAGTCTTGTTGCATGGGGCAACTGTTTGAGGCAAGTAATCCTCTTGTTGAGGTACTTCAGTGGTCTTTCCAGCTGCTGAAGATACCTAGTCAGATTCATCACAAGTGTGCCATGGTACTCTTTGATGGGTCTGATGACCGATGAGTAGAGGGCACCTCCTTTGACCTACATGCAAAGACTTTGGCAATTTGTGGGGACACATAGCATGATTTTCTAACCACTTTGTGAATGTGTTTCTGAAAGTAGAGATGACTATCCACATGTGTCCATAGATCCCTTATTATTACCTCCATATTTAGGGTGTTGGCACCTATGTGGTATTTGTATGACTGTAGCTCAAGGCCATAATTTTGACACCACATCTGTCTGACTGAGGCCCTTTTTAAGGATGTCTCTGTTGTCCCAAACATCAATTATGACAACCTTTTTGCAGTCATACACAAACTTTGCTAACCATAGCCCTTGTGTGTTTGGCTGTACTTCTGAAAAGTATACACCAGACAGGAGGGGTCCTAGGACTGAGCCATGGGGGACAGCAGTTGTTACCAGCTTACAGTCCAACAGGGAGACCACAATTCTTACCTTGTGGGATCTATCTGTGCCCCAGTTGGAAATCCATCAGATGACATAGTGTTTATGCACAGGTTGTTGATTTTGTGGATATGACATGTGTGTGGGATGTTGGTAAAGGGCTTTTCAAGGTCTATGTAGGCCATGTGGAGCTCATTTCATTGATGTATGTCCTGGGTAACCGCCGTGAAAACTGTCTAGCAGGTTTAGGGACCATGATCTGCCTATGACCAAACCAAAATGAATAGGATTGGGTATTTGTAGGCTCCCAATAGCTCTGTTTATGAGGTCCATAATGATGGACTCCATAGCCTTGCAGATCAGGCTTATTAGGCTTATAAGACAATAGTTCCCATGGTCTGTTGTGCACCAACACTTGTGGAGTATGCCAAACGTTGCTGTAACCCATTCAACAGTTTCATATCCTGCACAGAGGGTGAATCTCAACAGACTGTTCAGGTGCAGGGTCTGTTTGCTTTGGAGTTCACATATGACACAGCCAAGAACACCATGTCATCCCATAGACGCCGTGTTTTTAGGTTTTGATAGAGCTGTTTAAACATTGTACATGTGATTTCTGGGTTTTCACAATCTCCAGGTATGGTAATGGGACGTTTTGTCAGTGAGAGGGGGGTAAATATTTATGAACCTGTCTGACAAGATGTTGGCAATGTCAGTCATGTACATGTATTCATTTACACTTTGCACTGACTCAGAACATATATGAGTTTACACTGATATTTATGACATAGCTAAAGAAAGCTTCATGGTTCTGTATGGAATCTTTGGCAATAATTTTGGCAGAGCTTGGCTTGGATAATGTTAGGAGTGCTCATTGTTTTTTTATGATACTGATCGGAGATTTATTGATCTTCTTTGGATTTTCACTTTCTTTGAACAACTTAGGTACTTGTAGTACATAGTTTGATTATGACAGGGGTCCAATATATTATATGGGTCTGTTTTCATATCACTGTATGCGCAAGGCAGGATTGGTGAATAGTGACATGTGTCTGGAGTAAGAACTGCAACTGCCAGATATGTGTGGCCCACTGCTGTACTCAGACATGGCCTAAGTGTGTGAGCATGTTCAGTATGACCATTCAGTATGTTGTTGACTGACATTTGCTTCCTTTGTTTAGGTGTGTGAGCATGCCTAGTATGATCTTTCAGTATGTTGTTGACTGACAATTGCTTCATTTGTTTAAGTGTGTGAGCATGCCCAGTATAACATTTCAGTATGTTGACTGATATTTGCTAAATTTGTTTGTGTGTGTGAGCATGCCCACTATGGGCATATATACAATATGTGTGTGAAAAATCAAGTTGGTTTTTACTTCACGGCTCACCTTTGTGCTGTACATCGACAGGAAGCACGCTGTGCCTGCAGAGCTTCCATGAATCAGTTTGCATAGACTTATCAACATTTCTACATACAGGGGGGACAGCTATTATTTGTACATTTCTACTCGGGGGGCACACCTGATTGTTACTGTGGTGTACATAGGATGAGGGGTACACCTGACACTTATACACATTTGCTAGGCCTGCTCTGCTATGTCAGGTACTCCATTTCAGTCTGTACTGTTGCCTATCGTACTGGTTTGAGGCATACCACTGTACTACAGACCTTAGCTTCCAATTACATGCATATTAGTTTGTGACTTCATAGCCTACCCAACCCACATCACACTGCCTGGCCTGCTGTTATCTGTCTGCATAGGCTTGGGGGGAGGTTACCCATAGGCCTCTTCAGAGGGCATGATACAGCATTTGTTTGTGTTTGCATTTGTCTACAACTGTCCTGCTGGCTGTGACTGTTAGGTATGTGACCCCCCCCAACTGGTATGTGTAAGTGACTTAAGTTGTGTCTGTGCCAGTATTGAGGGTAGTGCTGCAGGGCTGCCTATGTCTACACTCCCTATACATGTTTGAAAACAAGTAGTGTCAAGTTAGACATCCCTTTTACTGTATGTGCTAGTCAGAGAGAGGTGTCTTTTCCAGGGTTCCTACTGAGTCAATGTATGTGCTATGCATTGTCTATTTGCCAAGGCCAGGGCATACTGGGCACGCCTCCTTCTGCCTACTGGGGCAGGCTGAGGTTGTTCTTCCTCCAAGTGACGCTGTGCCTGTGCAGGCCTTGGCAATGGTGGGTGGCTGTTTGGCCCTGCCCCATGCTGTTCCTGCTGCAGCTGTTTCCACAGGATCATATTGTGTAGCATGGCACATACCATAACAATTTGGGTACATGTAGTTTGTGAGTACTGCAAGGCTCCACCAAATGTGTTCAGGCACCGGAACCATGACTTGAGCATCCCAAACACACGCTCAATTATGATTCTTGTTTGTGCGTGTACCTCTTTATGGAGTTCTTGTTCAGGTGTGTGTGAATTTCTGATGGGTGTCATCAGCCATGGCTCCAGTGCATATCCAGCATCCCCTATTAGGTGACCGTAGGGAATGTCCCCATTGGCAAATAAATGGTACAGCTGGGTCAGATGCCAAATGTGGGAATCGTGATAGCTTCCAGGGCATCCAGCACACACATTCATTATTATGCCTTAGGCATCGCACACGAACTGGCAGTTGATGGAGGGGAAGCCCTTGCGGTTGATGTAGACCCTACCCCGTTCACTGGGTGGTGCTTTGATGCATATATGTGTGCAGTCTATTGCACCCACTACCTCAGCGTATTCTGCTATTTGGTGGAAAAGATGCATATTGCTGGCCAATGCCTCAAGGGAATTGTGGAAATATATGTGATCACCGACATGTGCTGACATGGCATCCAGGAACTGGTGGAGTACCCTGGATGCTGATGCCTGTGAAATCCCCATCATATCACCAGTTGGTATTTGGAAGGTACCTGTAGCTAGTATTCTTAGGCCAACACATAGTGATCGAGTTTGAACCACGGACGCTTTACTATCTAGCACCCATGGATATTATGGCATATTGTATTATTGTATAGTTGGTATGCATTTAGATCATTAATGTACTTGCTTAATACATGCTAGTGATTATATATATTAGCGATTGAGTTTGAATCATGGACGCTTTACTAGCTAGCGTTCTATAGATATGAGGGCATATTGGATTATTGTATAGTTGGTATGCGTTTAAATTATTAATGTATTTTAAATATAGTTTTGAATAGTATGATTTCATGTAATTCGAACAATTTTACATGGTTGACAAAGGGAGCTGTTGAAAAAAGTGTATAATATTTATTAATGTGATTTTAATTTCAGGTTGATGTCAAAAGCAAGCATTACATTTGAGGCAACAATGTCTGGTTACATACACCTTTAAGAGACAATTAAGTGTTTCAAAATTTTGGCGGGAAGGTTATAAATAAGATGTTTGAATTTTAACTGCTTTTGCTTGGCATTTTTTCTGAAGAAGTCCAACTACTGAGGTCGGACGAAAAACGTTATTTTAGCGTTTCATTAAATTTAGTATTCTCAAGGAGTGACCATTTCAGCGCGTTTTCTTTTTTGTACAAGTTGGTTTTTAAGAGGAGAGCATTAGTTGTTTGTTTGGGCATGCTATGGCAAACAATTCTTTTGAGAGTACACCAAATGCATTGAAAGACATGGATGAGGAATCGCATTCAATGCATAAGCTTACCATGCTAATTCAGCTTTTATCGTAAAAAGTGGAGCAGATGAATGACAGACTGGATACGGTCGTAACCGTGCAGCAGCAACAGCGACAGGACTGAATGGTTAATTATAATGCTGGCCAGTCAGCGCAAATAATACAAGTGGAATCAAATTAGTTATCGCTAGCACAAGGAGGACAGGTGATGGTAGCAACTACTACCAAACCAGTGCAAATAGGTACTGTGCAAATTTGTGGGACTGAACATTTGCAAGATCAATATAGACAATCTAAACAAGGAGACATTATACCTAACTCACTAAATAGTAGTGCAATGAGTATGAATGATAATAATAGTTCAATAGCACAAAATAATGTTCACGCACAACAACAATTAGGAAATAACAATGGAAATGAAACAACACATATACCGAATTTAAAAGCCTGGTTAAATTCATCAATAGGTTTGAGGGGGACCAATAATTTGATGAATGCAGCATCAAATAGAAACAACATTAATGAAACATTACCAGAGCTTCTAAATTCTTTTGACCAACATATGTTAAAATATAAAAAGCTATGTGTGGAAATAAAATATTTTGAAGAATGTTTAAAACTGGAAATAGTGCCGAAAGGTCTTAGATCTTGGCGTTACCCCACTGACCTCCTACCAGGATCCCTTTTTCACCAAGACTTAATTAAATTATTTAACCAACAAGGGTTACAATTGTTACAAACCATGATAAAACATTATAATCTGATAAACAAAGAATTGGAACAAAGTATCAAATCCTTAGATGGGCAAATAAAACAACACGAAGACTTTGGGAGATATAAATACGAATATCTTCATTGTTTTCATAGTATTGAACAACACTTGGACAAAATAAGGCACAATAAATTAAAAAAGCTTCAAAGAGATCAGAAGCAATACAGTTCAGGGATGGCTTACCCCCCACCACTGAGGTCACAATTATGGTCTAGACAAATGGTTATTTCTGGGCAAAATGGAAACAATGAAAATAGAAATGATATGTTTGATGCTCATGAACATGGAGCGGAGAAAACAGAGCAAACTGTAGTCTGGAATGATTCTGATAATGAAGAAGCTGAGGCTGACAATGTCAGAAGAAGTGAAAGAATAAAAACATGTAACAACATTAATAGTAACAACAATGAAGTAAGAGGTCACCAACAGTTGTCTGTAGCTAATAATAAGCAGGGTTTTCCAAGACGCAATCAAAAGAAACAATGGAACAAGAGGAGAAATTACAACAACAGAAGATAACATTGATCAACCAACAACATAGCACTTGTAATGTGATCAAAAATAAGCAGGAGGACTTTTATGTGTTTAATTTCTCATCCTTCCATGTTTCGGAACAACTGGTGGACATTCTGTCAAAAGGTCTGACATTTGTACCCGCATGCAAAATGAACTTGGCACAAACTATCTGTGACTTCAAATTGTTTGTGAGGAAGTTGAATTTGAAACAACTGTTGGGTGGTGAAGGCACTAAAAATGTTGACTTAAGGGTTCCTAGTTGCTTCAACCCACCACTACATAATACTTTACATGTATTTGAGAAAATATGTGAATTAGACTTTAGGAAATCGAACGAAACAAAATCAGATCATAAATATAATTTAAGCAAGGATGAAAAAGAAAGCTTGGAGGTGTTACTGGCAGTGAATGTGAGGGTTATGGACCCAGACAAAGGAGGGGGCTAGTAGTTATGGATACACTGGACTACAACAAAAAATTCAAAGAAATTTTAACTACTGGGGTGTATGAACCATCATCTATAAATGAGTATAATAGATTGAACCAAATTATTGAAAGCTTCCTAAATGAATTATTTGTGGAAGCAAGAATAGATATGCACACATATAACTACTTAGTAACTGAGGCACCAAGAGCACCATATATGTTCGGTGTTCCAAAAATTCATAAAAATGTACTAGACCCCCCCCTTTTAGACCCATAGTGGATGGAAGAAGGTCATCCACGTATGCCTGTGCCAAATTGGCAGATTTAATAATGAAAAAATATGTGGTAAAGGAACCATGGAGAGTCAAGAATTCCTGGGTGTTCCTAGAAAATATTAATAACCTTACTTTTTGACAAGAAAATAATTTCATGACAATAGATGTAAAAGAATTATATACGAGCATATTGCATCAACAGGGTATTGAATGGGCAACAACAAGAATGAGGCAGAAAGGTGCACCACAAGATGAAATTTCCTTGGTGCAGGAACTTCTGGACATCATTCTGTCATATAACTTCATATTATTCGATAATCAGTTTTACATCCAAAAAAAGGAGTAGCCATGGGCTCTCCATGTGGATCCAGTTTTGCCAATTTGGTAATGTCATTCTGGGAAAACACATATGTATTTAACAATGATACTATGAAGAATGTCATAAAATTTTACGTCAGATTCATTGACGATATTTTTATGATCATTGAAGGTGATGAGTATGCAGCTGAGAATTTGGTTGACATACTGAATGGATCCACATAATATTTGTATTTAACACACAGATTTAGTTCAAGATTAATTTCATATTTGGATGTGACACTGCTTAAAAATGACATGCTGGAAAAATATGAAGCCAGAATTTTTAGAAAACCCACGTATTCAAATAAATGTTTGCACTATTCTAGTGCACATCCAAAGTTTCAAAAAAAGTCAGTGGTTAAGGGTCAGTTGGTACGGGTTGTGCGTATGATCACTTTACAAGAAGAATTTCTTAAAGAATGTTCAAATTTAAAACAAATGTTTTTGAACAGGGCATATCCCATCACATTAATAGACGAATTAATAGGAGAAGTAACACTGAAAAGAACTAATGGAATATACACATCTATATTAAAGCAGCAAAATAATCTTGCTTTGGGTCAAGTAAATGTAAGCATTAATGTTGGAACAAAAAGTTATACATCACAAGATATGAAAGTTAGTTTTAATTTGGCCTATATTCTAAGGTTTTCCTTAGATCATAACAGAATAAGAAACATTATAACCAAAAATTGCAATATATTGAATGATGACACTACATTAGTGTCTAAATTGGGAAAAACACCGAAAATAGTGTGGAGGAAGGGTTTGAGCTTCAAAGAACTATTACAGAAAAAACAACAGGACAACCCCGTAACAGTTAACAGGGGCATGACACATTGTGGTAATTGTTCATTTTGTCATTTAATGCTGCTGGGGGTGAATATAGAAGTCAATGGCTTCAAATTGCATACCAAAGGTAAATTCAATTGCAATTCAAAAGGAGTAGTGTACTTAGCCATGTGTCAGTGCTGTCCATCTTTCTATATTGGAAAGACTGAACGGAGAATAAGCGATGAGCTTATGAGCATCAGAGAAGTATTAATTTGCAAAAAGTAGACAATGCCCTTGCTAGACATATATTAAGTTTCCCGGAACATAAATTTTAATACAAAGTAATTGACCAAGTGAAACAAGACGTCAGAGGGGGTCCTTCTGGTCTTTTGCTGGAGAAAATGGAATTATTATGGCAAATTAGACTGAATGCGTATACAAACCCAGGATTGAATGACAAGTGTACACTTATGTGTTTACTAAAACTTAAAAGTCTAGATAGATAGTCGAATAAAGTAATGCCCATAATTTTTGAAGTAATTTTTAAAGTAATTTTTACAAAGTTTTGTGTCTATTTAAACCCTATTTATAGTGTAAACATAATAAAATCTAGTATAATACACATAGGGAATTAATTAGGATGTATTGGATAAGTGGTAATTAAAACTGATGAAAATAAGTAAGTTTTTAATATGGACGATGCATTTAAGTTGATAGATATATAGGAAATAGGGTAAATATAACAATTATGTAGGAGGTATGTGATGGGGGGTTTATATGCCTTATGTTATGTACAATTTGTGTTTTTATGTTTTTGTACCTTCTTGTATGTTCTGTTTGTCTGAGTGATGTAGTAGTAGAATGCATATGTCATCTTTATTGCTGTCCCATTTGCTTTGCTTAATACGTGCTAGCGATCACATATATTAGTGATCGAGTTTGAACCACGGACGCTTTACTATCTAGCGCCCTATGTATATTATGGCATATTGTATAGTTGGTATGCGTTTAGATCATTAATGTACTTGCTTAATACGTGCTAGCAATTTTATATATATTAGCGATTGAGTTTGAATCATGGACGCTTTACTAGCTAGCATTCTATAGATATGAGGGCATATTGTATTATTGTATAGTTGGTATGCATTTAAATTATTAATGTATTTTAAATATAGTTTTGAATAGTATGATTTAATGTAATTCATACAATTTTACATGGTTGACAAAGTGGTCTGTTGCAAAAAGTGTATAATATTTATTAATGTGATTTTAATTTCAGGTTGATGTCAAAAGCAAGCATTACCTTTGAGGCAACAATGTCTGGTTACATACACCTTTAAGAGACAATTAAGTGTTTCAAAATCTTGGCGGGAAGGTTATAAATAAGATGATTGAATTTTAACTGCTTTTGCTTGGCATTTTTTCTGAAGAAGTCCAACTACTGAGGTCGGACGAAAAACATTATTTTAGCGTTTCATTAAATTTAGTATTCTAAAGGAGTGACCATTTCAGCACATTTTCTTTTTTGTACAAATTGGCTTTTAAGAGGAAATAACTGGTACAGCTGGGTCAGATGCCAAATGTGGGAATCTTGATAGCTTCCAGGGCATCCAGCACACACATTCATTATTATGCCCTGGGCATCGCACACGAACTGGCAGTTGATGGAGGGGAAGCCCTTGCAGTTGATGTAGACCCTATCCCGCTCACCGGGAGGTGCTTTGATGCGTATATGCATGCAGTCTATTGCACCCACTACCTCAGCGTATTCTGCTATTTGGTGGAAAAGATGCATATTGCTGGCCAATGCCTCACTGGAATTATGGAAATATATGTGGTCACCGACATGTGCTGACATGGCATCCAGGAACTGGTGGAGTACCCTGGATGCTGATGCCTGTGAAATCCCCATCATATCACCAGATGGTCTTTGTAAGGTACCTGTAGCTAGTATTCTTAGGCCAACACATACCTTGGTATCCACTGGGATGGGTTCCCCTGTGTTGGTTCTGTGTGTGAGGCGTGGCCAGCACAGCTCAACAATTTGATGTAGGAGGTCCCTGTCCACCCTATAGTGCTCCACTATCTCCAGCTCATGTAGCCCCTGGTAGGTTACCCTGGGTCTGTGCACTCTTCTCCATCTCCTCACTGTGTGTTGCTCAGCAGCATTCACAACATCACCACCCTCAGCACCTTGCACATGTTGGTTTATGATAGCATGAGCAGCACCTAACATTTTGTCTGACTTAAGCGTTTTAAGCTTTCCCTCTTTGTATACTGCAGTGCTGCAGAGTTCTTGAGAAAAAACAGGGGGAATGGTATTTGCGGAGTTTAAAGTGCTGGGCTGGGCTGGGCTAGTCTGCTGCCTGTGTAATTGGTTGATTCTGATATATTTCACCTGGCAGTTCTGCTAGTTCTCCTTGGTTAACTTCCTACTACTTCTTTTCCTTCCTTTTGCCTTTCTGTTTCCGCCCGGGGCAGCGGCAAGCAAACAAGTGCAAATGCCCGCACATGCGTGCACATGCTACGTGCATGTTTGCAAAGAGTTTCCTATCTTTCAACAGTGTGCACCTTGGGTTTGAGGTTTTCAAATAGGAAAACTGCAGACACGTCTTTGCAATCGTGAGCAACTCAGGGCAAACACGAGCCACTGTGCACTGTCTGACACACCCCCTCATGATGTCACCTATATTCAAGTCTTCTACTCACCTACTCCAAATCTTACACTCTTGGGACATGCCTTACATGCTGGGAAAAATTGGGATTCACTGTCCTTATCCTCATTTGCATAGGATTGCCTAGTAATGCATGGTTACATCTCTCACACTGAGCTTCCCCCCTTAGCAACCACTAGTCAGTAGCCATGTTGTCTTCAGCCTGCCATTCACCTGCATGGCAGAATAAACTTTTTAGTGAAAATGTCAATTTTTGGCTTTTTTATAATTATTTTCTTGTTTTTTAAAACGCAACACGTTTGCGTGGTGCTGCGCTATTTTTAAACATCAGAGAGCAGGAAAAAAAAAGTTAAATTGTTTATGTTTTTAAACATTTTGCAATGCCAATGGCCTTATATTTGGCCACTGGCATGCTTCCTCAACTGTATGCATCCTTTATTTGGAGCTGTCATAGCTCCGTTTAGCTATTTGCAGAAATGTACTCCATTAATAATGGAGTACATTTCTGCGGGTAACACTAATCTTCCACGGACAGGTTAGTGTTTGCTGGATCACAAACTTACCTCATGTGCGTGGCTTTCACCAGCAAATGAGGTAATTTGCATACCATGATGCTGTTCGTGCAAGACTAGCTTTAGCATCTCTCGTGCACGCCCCTGCCAGCTGTTCCTGGATCGCACGGCAGACATATTGCATGCATGAGCTCCTACACTCATCTTGCACTCCATGCAAGCTTTTGTGAATCCAGGGGTATAATTTACATAACAAATATTTTGGAGAGGATTATATAAAACATAATCAAGATAATACACAAATCACAATAATTTCTTACTCATTTTTAGAGATATTATGACTTCACTAAAAGGTTTATCAATCAACATAAATGGTCTGAATAACCCTATTAAAAGAGGAAGTTTATTTATATACTTAAATATACACAGACCAAACATAATATTTCTACAAGAAACACATCTTTTAAAAGAAAATATCAACTTTTTAAATATTAATAAATATATAGTCATTGCCAGTTCTGAACATTCTAAAAAGAAAAGAGGAGTAGCAATTCTATGGAATAAAACTCTCCCTTTACCTAGAATTATTAAATCTTATCAAGATGATAAAGGGATGTTGTGCTTGGTGACAATTAAAATAAATACAAACATTTTCACTTTAGTAAAAAATTATTGGTTACCAGGTATTGGAACCAGCACTATTAAACAACAACTGAACCACATTTTATCTCAATCTGAGGGTAGTATTATTATGGTAGGGGATTTTAACTGTGTTTTAAATGAAAAAGACTCTAGCACTTCAGGAAAAAGGAAAATATCCTCACAAGCTAAACAACTAATACAATTCATGGATACATATCATCTAAAAGATATTCATGACTACACAGACCTGAGCGCACCTCAATTTACATTCTATTCTAATAGATCCAAATCATACTCTAGAATAGATAGGGTAATCATATCAACACAAATAATAAATGATTAAAAAAAAAACAAGCTTGTGTCTTGCCCTATTTCAGATCATAATACAATTATATTTGAGCTTTATTTAAATGACACCCCAATGACTCATATAAGAAGTATACATGTATATATAACTCAATTAAAAGAATTTCAAACATTTTTGAAGAAGAAACACAAAATCTTATAAAAATCAATCTAACATCCAACTCTCATGACATTTATGTATGGGATGCATTAAAAGCTTACTTATATGGACAAATAAATAAATGGTATTATAACAAAAGGAAGTCCTTGGATGAAGATTTAAAAAAAATACAAGACAAATTAGATAGATTACATCTTAAAATTAATGACAAGTCCACATCTAAGTATATTAGAGATGAAATAAATAAAACTAAGGAAGAATATAGTGCAATCTTACATCATAAGACTATGATTTCCTTAGAGAAATTTAAATTCTTAGCCTATTCAATAAATCCGAAACATTTAAATAATCTTGCAAATAAAACAAAAAGAATCAACAAACATAATCATATTAAAGAAATATATTCATCTAGAAAAAAGAAAATGTTTATAATATACATGACATAATTGATGAATTTAGACATCATTTTCACATGATATATCAAACCTCTCAGATCATTCAACCATTAGATAAGATAAAACAATACATTAACAAAAAACTGTATGTCACACTCAACAAACAACAGTCAGAAATCATAGATAAACAGATATCTTTACCTGACATACAAACTCAAATTAACAAACTTAAACAGAACAAAGCACCAGGCAATGATGGCATTATACCTGAACTGTATAAAATCATGCCTAAAACAGCTATTTCTTTAATATATAATGTATTCCATAAAGCCCAGAATGACATTATTTTGCCCCCATCCTGGAAATATACTTTAATTTCGCCCATTCTTAAATCCAGTAAGGACCCTAAATTATGTACGTCATATAGGCCTATAACTCTTTTAAATATTGATTACACAATGTTTATGAATATCTATGCTGATAGACTAAAAAAATTCTTACCCCAGTTAATTAATGATGACCAAACAGGTTTTGTAAAATTCTCTATATTATACAATCTGCTTTAATACTTCCCAGTAAAGTTTTCATTAATAAGATCAATTCTCTGTTATTAAAGTTTTCTTGGTTTCCCAGAAACCTAGAATAGCACTCAAACATCACCTTCATAGTTGGAACAAAGGGGGCATAGCCTTTCCTGATTTGAACCTTTATTCTAATGCAGCTACTAGTAGGTCCATAGCACAACTTTTAGATACACCATATCAGGCCAAATGGAAAATATTCTGGGAATCCTCAGCTATGCTATTAATATCGAAACCACAGCCATACAAATTAGAATTAATAAATAACCCAATATTATGGATACTTAAAGATTATTTGATGTTACACAGCATACCCAAACATTCATTTAGCTACTTACACAACATACTAATAAATTTTAGAAACTTTATATTTAGACACACTAAGTACAAGGAACTTTTTTTTACAATTTTCCCGATAGTCTTCACTCAAGAATCCTTACAATCCTCAGATATAGATAAAATTACCTTGCTTAAACAAAAAGGTCTTTTATATTGGTTTCAACTTATTACAGATGATAGGGTGAATGATGTAGATCAGATAATAATGAATATCAGTTAGACAACTTCCTATGGCTAAACATACAATCCCTCAGACTATTCTTACAAAATAAGATGGACCCGATCACTTCTTCTAATAAACGGGTCACTAGTATACTGCTAGATTTCTTTAATTCAGTTATTCAACATAAATAAACTTATTCAGACAACATGGCATTTATATACAGACTTATCAGAGAAGAAACATATTGTTGTCCTGCTAATTTCTGGAAACATTTTTATACAGTTAATAATATACTTCCATGAGATCTAGATATATTAGAATCTGCAGGGAAAACAACACTTTCACTTAAATGGAAAATATATTCCTGGAGGCTTTTATTTAGATCCTTCTGCACTCCTCAACTAATGAACAAAATTAATGGTAAACTAAATATTTGCAACAGATGTAAGTCTAACACAAACGTTGACTGGAACCATATGTTTTATGACTGCCCTGCTTTAAGTGTATTTTGGAAAAACATTAAAGGACTCCTACAAGCAATATTCACAGATAATTTTATTTTGACCAAATCATTAGTACTCTTCAATACACCCATACCTGATTGTGTAAAAAAAGTTAAACATTCCTTACTTTGGGCAATAATGGCAGTAGTCAGGAAAACTATAACACAAAACTGGATATCTGAATTCCCCCCTTCCTATAATGATTTTAAGAAACTTCTAATGGAAGTTTGTCAATTGCAGGTTGCAACTATGACATCTAGAACATCTAGAAAAACTTATAATTATCATATATGGGTTAATCTATAGAATTTGTTGAAAAGAGATTGTCAATGATATCATATAAATCAAATTTCAACCTCTCTATATGTTATATATATGGAATAATCAAATATTAGGCAACTTAATGATATTCAATGGATGTCTTTGTATATAGTTTTAGTAATTTTACTTTATTTGTTAAACATTATGTGAATGCTTATGTGAACACTTTTTGAATTGTAAATATCTTTATGTTAAAATAACATGTAATTGTTTATATTTATTTCTTTAAAATCAATAAAATTGTTTTAAAAAAAAAGAAACTCCCAGGCCCAGATGCAGGTACCTAATGTCTGGCTAAAAATATTAACATCTTTACACAAAGATTTAGCCCTGAGTAAGAACTACTCAAATGCACATCCAGAACAGACACCAACCTGGTTAACAGCAGGAAAGAATGATACTCCTTCTTAATACTGAAACTACAAGTCATCCTGAAAACTATAGACAAATAACTTGCCTTCCGATGATAATTAAACTATTTACTGAAATTGATGCCAACAGAGTTTAAAGTTATTTTGAAAAAAAAAAAAAACTCAGTCATGACAGCAGAGCAAAAGAGAGTCATATGGAGGAAAGGATAATTTGTTGTTAAATAAAGTCATAATGGATAATTTCAAAAAGGGGATGAACCTAACTATGGCATGGATAGATTACAAAAAGCATTTGACAGTATCCCACATTCATGAATAAAAGAGTGCTTTACAGATATATAAGATACCCCCTACATTGATCAATTACATTACAGTGACCATGAAACAGTGGCTAACCACTTTGCAGCTAAGCCATGATAAAGTAAAATTATTATCTCTGGGATAAAAATTCGAAGGGGTATATTCCAGGGTGAGTCTGTCAGTGTTGATCTTTTGCCCTGCCCTTAATCCATTAAGCTGTCTACTTAACAGATTAGGTTATGGTTACAATTTGGTTCCTAGAAAACAACAAAGTGTAAAGGCTTCTCGTCTTCTTTTTGTGGATGATTTAAAACTGTATAGTTTATTAAACAAAGAGTTGAAAGCACAACTGCAAGTGGTCAAAATTTCTCAGATTATATAAGAATGTAATTTGGTCTTGTTAAATGTACAAAAGCAACTGTTAAAGCAGGAAACCTGCAGCACCAAGAAAATATCAGTCTGGGGCAGGAATGTGATATAGGAACTTGAGCAGGAGGGGTGTATAAATATCTGGAACTGATGAAGGATTGATGACAAAATGTGAACAAATACAAACAAAACTCAACGAGGAATGTTTTAGAAGACTAAAATTAATACTCAAAATAGCCATGACATCTAGAAATAAAGTCGAAGCTAGAAACCAATTTACTCTTTCTGTTCTAGCTTTTATTTTTCGGGTGACTGACTGGTCCCAACAGTTACTGGATCAGCTGGTTAGGAAAATAAGAAAAATGCTACATGCTTATGAAATGATATATAAAAATCGGTGTATACCAACAATATATATTCCTCGTTCTGAAGAAGGTATGGGCCTCCTCCAAACTGACAACATGTATAGCTCTGCAATCATAGGACTGCATACATATCTGCTAACTTCATCAGAACCAAACATAGTAAAAGTTTTGAAACATGAAGATAACAAGTCTAAGATGACATGCCTGCTTAGTTTAGCAGTAGCATATTTGTGTCATTCTAGAAAAGAAATCCAACCAGAATTAGACAAAAATCAGGCAGCAACTGAGTGTGCCAAAAAACAAAACAAAGGATATAAAGAAAAGGATAAGATGAGAAGGCAAGATATGTGGAAGTGGTATAAATATAGTTGCAAGTACAGAAAATTCCTGGAACAACCTCATATCGACCAGGATCTGACACAGGTATGGTTAAGGAGAGGTGAATTTAAACCAAATTTGAAAGGTTAATGTTGATGGCTCAGGATAGTAGACTATGTACATGTTAGTTTGCAAAGTCCCCTGAACATGTGGGAAAAGCAAACAAATGATGGTTCTGTAAAACAGAACTGGAAACAGTCACATTATCATATTGCTGGGTGTGATGCACTAATGGCAGAAGGCCTGTTTACTGAAGGGCATAATAATGTAACAAGACTGTTGCACTGGGGATTGTGTAAACATTACAATATTGAAGTAGCTGAGAAGAATTGGAAACATGGGCCACAAAGCATTATAGAGAATGATGAAGTTTATATCACATGGGATCACCCATTACCAACAGTTCATAAAATAGATGTGAGAAAACTAGATATAGTAGTCCATGAAAAGAAGACAAAAGTAGCATTGATCATTGAAATTGCTAGACCCAGTGGCTACAATGTTTTACATATAGAGAGACACAAAGTTACAAGATACTAGGATCTGCAGGCTGAAATGAGCGCAATGTGAAAGGAGGATTCCCAGATAGTTCCAAAAGTAGTAGGAGCGATAGGTCTCACTAAAACTAATTTACAGTCATATTTAGATATGCTACTGCCACATGCAACTCTATATGAATTGCAGAAAGAGTCAGTTCTGGGCACATTGTGTGTGCTGTGAAGCGCACCTTTGCCTAACATCAAAGACTGAAACAGTACTAATTTCATGAACTTTAATCAGACCTTCACTTAGGAATGAGGTCTATTCCCACCATGGTATTAGAAACTCAAAATACGTTGAGGAATTAAACCAAGAGAAAAAGCTAAGACATGTTCTGATAAAAATTAACTCGTGACACAGTTTAGCAACAGATATTTTTTTTTGTAAAGTTATGGTTGCAAGCATATTATAAATGCATTGTAGCAGTAGTAGAATTTTACATGAAAAAGCTAACATGTAATTAAGTAAAATTACATCATGAGACAATTCTATGGTGGGTTAATTTTATGTATACAGCTACAGTTGTGAAGATGCCCTAGAAATATTGTAGCAGGAGTGGAACTTTACAGAAAGAAGCTAACATTTAATGAAATAAAATTTCATCATGACATATGGATGCAGCAGGTTTATGCCATTTTTAATTTTTCCAAGTCTTTTGGGTTTCTAATACCATGACAGAAATGGCCCTATTCCTAAGTCAAAGTACGATTAATTCATGAAATTAGTATTGTTTCACTCTTTGATGTTAGATTAAAGTGCTCTTTGCAGCACCCGCAATGTGCCCAGTAATGACTCCTGCAATTCGTATGGCGATACATGAATTTGTAACATATCTAAATACGATTGTAAATTCTTTTTTATAAGATCAGTTGCTCCTGCTACTATTGAAACTGTCTGGGTATCTTTCTTTTACATGTCTCTCATTTCTGCCTGCAGATCAAGGTATTTTATGACTTTGTGTCTCTCTGTACGCAAGACACTGTAGTCACTAGGTGTGGCAATTTCAATGATTAATGCTGCTTTTGTCTTCTTTTCTTGGACCACTATATCCAGTTTTCTAGCATCTATCTTTTGAACTGTTGTTATTGGGTGATCCCATGTGATATAAACTTCATCATTTTTTATGATTCTTTGTGGCTCATGTTTCCAGTGTTTTTCAGTCACTTCGATACCATAATGTTTGCACAATCTCCAGTGTAATAGTCTCGCAATATTATTATGCCTTTCAGTATACAGTCCCTCTGCCATTAGTGAGTCACAACCAGCAGCAAGATGTGTGACTGTTTCCAATTCAGTTTTACCAAACTACATATATCTGTTTCTCCCACATGTTCAATGGACTTTGTAAACCAGTGTTTACAAAGCTCACTATCTTGGGCTGCCTATATTAACCTTTCATTTCTTGATGTGAATTCACCTCTCCTTAACCATCCCTGTATTTGTTCTTGATCAACTTGAGGCTCTTCCAGAAGTTTGCTGTACTTGCAACTATATTTATATTTTCTCCACATTTCTTGCCTTCTCATCTGGTCCTTCACCTTATATTCTTTCTTTTGTTTTTGGCACATTCAGTTGCTGCCTGATTTTTATCCACTTCTGGTTTGATTTCCATTCTTGCTTGACATCGATATGCTTCTGCTAAATTAAGCAAAGATGTCATCTTAGAATTATTCTCATGTTTCAAAACTTTCACTACATTTGGATCGTGTGAGGTCAGTAAATATGTGTGGAGTCCCACAATTGCAGATCTATACATGTAATCAATTTCAAGGAGGCCCATCCCTCCTACAGAACGGGAAATATATAATCTTGGTATACACTGATTTTTATAAATCATTTGTTGAGCATGAAGCATCCTTCTTGTTTTAATACCCAGTCTATTCAACAGTTTTTGGGGCCAGTCAATCACTCCAAAACTATAAGTTAGGACAGGAAGAGCAAATTGATTTATAGCTTGGATCTTGTTCCTAGATGTCAGTGCTGTTTTCAGGATTAATTTAAGTCTTCTAAAGTACTCCTTACTGAGTTTTATTCACATTTGTTCATGTTTTATTGCTGATCCTTCATCAAGTCCCAAGTATTTATACACTCCCTCTTGCTCAAGTTCTTTTGTATCACATTCTTGTCCCAAGCTGATGTTTTCCTGGTGATGCAGTTTTCCTTTTTTAAAGGTTGCTTTTGCACATTTATCAAGACCAAATGACATTCCAATATCATCTGAAAAAGTTTTGACAACCTGCAGCTGTGCTTTCAGTTCCTCATCTGATGAGCTATGCAGTTTTAAATCATAGACAAAGAGAAAATGAGAAGTCATTAGACTTTGTTGTTTTCTAGGAGCCAAATTGTAGTCATGGCCTAAGTGGTTAAGTAAACAGCTTAATGGATTAAAGGCAAGGCAGAATAGCAATGGTGACAAAGAGTCACCCTGGAATATACCCCTTTGAATTTTTATCCCTGGGATAATAATCTGTCCTTTATCATGGCTTAATTGCAAAGTGGTCTGCCACTTTTTCATGGCTACTGTAATATAGTCAATCAGTGTAGGGTGTATCATATACATTTTTAAGCACTCTTTTATCCATGAATGTGGGATACTATCAAATGATTTTTTTTTGCAGTCAATCCATGCCATACTTAGATTCTTCCCCTTCTTACAGTTCTCTACTATAACTTTGTTTAACAACAAATGACCCTTTGTCCCATATGACTTTCTTTTATTGCTCTTTTGTTCTACTGCCATAATTGAGTTTTCTTCTAAATGACTATAAACTCTGTCAACGTCAATTCCCATGTATAGTTTATACGTCATTGGAAGGCAAGTTATTGCTCTATAATTTTTAGGGTAGCTTGCAGGTTCACTCTTAAGTAAGAGCATTGTTTTTCCTGTTGTTAACCTGTGCGGTGTGTGTTCGGGGTGTGCATATAAATAGTTCTTAGTCATGGCTAAATCTTCATGCAAAGAAGTTAATACTTTAAGCCAAAAGTTAGGTACTGCATTTGGGCCTGGGGTTTTCCAATTAGAGGCTTTTCTTAACTTTGTTTCAATCCCTCTGGCTGTTATTTCATCGCATTTCATATCCTGTACCTTTAAACTTCTTATTCTTTCTTTTACTTCTTCCATCCATTTAGAATCTTTGTTATGTTTCACAGGATCTTCATAGATACGTCTCCAAAATGTATCTACTTTCTTTTTGTTGGCGGTCTTTCAACTCCTTTTACCTTATTTCCCAATTCTCTATAAAACTTTTTGGGTCATCAATAAATTGCTTGTTTTGTGCTTTTCCCTTATATTTATCTTTGTATCTTCTAAGTCTTTCCACCTGTTTTGTAATTTTTAGTTTGTTATCTCCAATAGTGCATAAGAGATCCTGGTCTGTTCTAATACTGCACAATGCTTTTATCACATCTGTCTTTCTTAGTATTTTTGTTGATCTAGTCTCTCCTCTATAATTTTATAACAATGACACTTCTTGTCTTAGCTGCTTTATAGTTTTCTCTATTCAATATTTCCATGATGGTATTCGCTTTCACCCTTTATTTTCCCTCACTACCCTGTGTTCCTGTGGTAGAACTTTATCAGTTATTAATTTAGCAGCACAGCACATATTCAGTTTACTTCTGTTATATTGCATGGATATCTATGGACAGTCCTAATTACTGTGTTAATTTGTTTTATCAAGATTCTGAATTTTGAGGTTTTATTAACCTTCTGCAGTCTACTTCTCTCATTGATCTTAATAGATCTGTCTTTAGCTATTAAACCAAACAACTCTTCTCTTAACTCATTTTTTTTCCATACTGAGGGCACATCCCTTGTTTTCTGTTTCCTGTGGGCATTCTATAGAAAGTTCTATAGCATCTTCCTGTGGCACATTCTCTTCAGTTTCATCCTGTGTCATCTGTTGTTCTGTTATTTGGGAGCTAACTGGCCTATCACTCATCAACATTGACTGCTTCAGAGTTTCCACAGTTTCCTGTTCCTTTCCATGCTGTCTAGCTTCAAATGAATGTTTATACTTATTTCCTGTGGAAGACTCCAACATATCTTGATATGGCACCTGGCAAATTGCTTCATGTTCCACTGGTTTCTCCTTAATTTGGATATCCATTGCTCTATCCTGTTGTGGTGCTTTCTGTATTCAATTCACTACACTGAATCCTTCTCTTTGCAGCTGTTCCATAACCTCAATTTCTATTTTTTGACTTCTCCATTACTAATCTTTTTTTCTTCTTTTCCTCTTAGTCTTCTTATTTTTTGTATTGTAAAGTTTTCCATATCCGGATTCCTTTCCCTATATTTTTCTTCAAATATCTTCGGTGGTGCTCTTTTTGTATTGGTTAGTTTTGCTTTCTCTTTTACATAAATATTACACCATATTAAATCTCTTTTCCTTTCCCCTGTCCATATTTCTTCTTCACGTGTCTCCTGATCTTCTTGCTTTTCCTTATTTTGGGACTTGCTCCATCATGCTGTGATGTAGCCTGTTTTAGAGCTTCTACATTAAATCCTTCACTTTGCAGGCACTCCATAACTTCAACTTCTATTTCTTTAACTTCTGCTTTACTAATCGTCTTTTCTACATTGCATCTTTGTGATATTAATCTTTTTTTTGTGAAATTTTCCATATCTGTATGCCTTTGCCTATATTTCTCTTTAAATATCTTTCAGACTGCCTTCTCTATATTAGTTAACTTGGCTTTCTTCTTTGCATAAATATTGCACAATATCAAATATCTCTTTCTTTCCCATGTCCATATTTCTTTTTTATATTTTTCAAATATATCTAGATATTTTTGTTTATATTTTCTCACTTCCTCAGATGCTTCTTTTTCCAAACAGATCAAAATTTCTCAATTTATATATTGCTTTTCAAAAATATGTTGTATTAATGAACACAATTTTTTATTTGAAGCTTCTGACAGTTTTTCTTGTGGAAGTATTTTTCTTTCCTCTAATTTCTCTCTTAATTGTTTTGTATATCTTGTGTATGGAAATTCTGGGCTTTTTACATAATAGTAACAATACATAATTTTTTTCTTATCCTCAATAGTTCACTCCATCATCTTTATGGCTCTTCTTTGGCCAATCAATTTTTGCATTTTTGTGGACTGCTACTTCCTTCTACAACAGGGGGCCCATCCTCAACCTAAGCCTGCCCTAGTCCCATTGTAAGAATGTTTCTGTAGTTTGAGGATTCTACACTGTCATTTTTTCCAGTCCTGACACCAGTGCACCTACCAGGATTGGGCACTTTTTTATCCTGGGTCTTGTGCGCCCAGCTATCTTTTTTATTTCTGATTTACTTCTGCCCATGATATATGCCATATAAATACAGTATATATATATTAGTGTTACCTTGGTGAGGTTTACTTTGTGTGTACACCTATGGTTGAGAATGTCCCAAAGGCATTGCATCAGCAGTTTTATTTTTACAAGGAGTCTATGTTACTAGCATGTAATTAAGTAGTTACATCATGACACTATTACACAACTGGTTTACCTTGTCTGTACACCTATTGTTATGAGCATGTCATAAAGGTATTTTGCCAGCAGTGGAATTTTTCATGAAGACTATTTCACTAACATGTAATTAAGTAAAATTGCATCATGATACAATCAGGCAGCATGTTCAGTTATACGCATGACCATGGCTCTGAACACATCATCAGAATTATCATCAGAATAAAGTTTTATGTAGTCAGGTATCAGATGAGTGCAGTAAAAAATGTCATAGTCCAATGAAAGAAGCTTAATCGAGCATTTTTCTGTGATTTTATTTCATCGGAGAGTGTCAAAACTATATGCACTAATGTTGAGAGAACTGGTGGTACACTTCCATATTTTTTTTACTTTTCTCCACTGCAGTTTGACTATGGAGTTGGTGTATAGACACACACACACACACACACACACACACACACACACACACACACACATATATATATATATATATATATATATATATATATATATATATATATATATAGTTATAGTTAGGAGTTGTACGTTTCTAAGTCATCCATAAAGAGAGGGCAGAGAAGCTTTCCCCAGCAAAAAGTAGTGTTTTTGTAGTTATATATCTTCACAGGTTGATGAAATATGAATCATTATAAAATGGACTGAGAGAACACTGGGAAAGGATAAAAAAGAAGTTATGTACTCACCATAACATTCCATGTGAGTTGTCCATCTCGTCTTCATTCTGTACTGATGGGTTCGGAACCAATCCTCGGTTCCGACTCGGCCGTTTACTAAAGCTCGAGGTCTCCAACCAGCTCATGGTTCATTACCTATCCCATGATGCTATAGTGCCTTCCTCAGATCTTGTTTTCTGATGTCCTTATACATATGTATATGCATATAATATTTATAAGCCAAGAAAAGGATCAAAGCATATTTGATGACCAACAAGAAACCTCTCGATCCTCCAAAATCTAAAGGTCCGTGGGTAGGAGGGTGGGACTACATGAAAAGAGACATGGAAGAGCTCTCTGATCACATAGCCCAGGCCTGTATGACTCTGACCCTGAGTAGCATCCTGCCCTCACCAAGAATGATACCACGGTTTAAAGAAAAAATTATCAGTTTCAACAATTGGCTAAGTTTCTGGTATCATTCAAAGGGGATCCAGTGTCTGTCTGCCTGGGATGACATGCTCGACAAGCCACGCTGCTTTGCTACAGACGGCTTGTACCTGTCACCTTTAGGCTTTCTAATACTGGCCAAGGCTCTTGCTACCCTCATAGTGCCTTTCTTAGGCAATGCTCAAAAGACAAACCCACTGTCGTAAATAGCACAAGTAACAAAAAACTGACGGTAATGCTACTCAATGCCAGAAGTCTAAACCTCAAAATGCATGCACTCAAGGCACTCCTCAGTATGGAGAAAACTGATGTGCAGTAACAGAAACCTGGTTTAAGGCTCCAGAGAGCACCCCAGCACTACCAGGTTACAACTCGTACCATACATTTCGGTCACAGAACCTGGACCGAAATACAAAAGGCAGGGGCGTATCCATATTCATCAAGGATACCCACACCTCCAGGTTAGTGGCACAGCATGATGCTTCAGAGATCATCCACATGCAACTAACAATAGGCAAAATTGCAATTCAAATTGTAGCTTGCTACAGATAACCCACCATGTCCCAGGATCCCCATTCCACATTTCTGGAAACACTTGGAACATAAAGATCCTACCAAGCACCCTAATACTGGGTGATTTCAATTACTCAAACATTAACTGGGAGAACTACTCAAGTACTAACTCCCTTGCCCAACATTTCCTAGAATTTATAAACTCAAACACCCTGGTTCAACTGGTCAACACTCCCACCAGAGGTGACAACATATTGGACCTGGTCATCACCAACATGGGCGACTGGTATTCTACACTGGAGGTCAACCCCTCGCTGGTTAGATCTGACCATAAACAAATCACTCTGGATATCCACATTCTGCCCCCACCCCTGGACAAGGAAACCACTGTGAAAAACTTTTCAAAAGCAAACTTCATGTTACTTAAGACCGAGGTGGAAAGTTTCAAAGCCCACATGCTAATGCTGTGCAAGCTGCAAAATCCTTCACCAATGCATTTTACGGGCACCTACAAGAATGTAGGGATCATGCTATCTCAAGCAAAACCAAGACTCACTCCTCCAAGAAAAGGAAACCAGTCTGGTGGACCCCTGCCATACACAAGCTATACAATAGAAGGAGAAAACTAGTACAGAAAAAAGTAAAATCCAAAGAAGGAAAGACATCTCTGATCAGTATCAGCATAAAACTATGACCCCTCATAAAATCATCCAAGGCGAGCTTCGAAAGAAAAATTGCCAAGGACTCCAAAGATAACCACAAGGCATTCCTTATCTATGTCATGAATCTAAGTGGCAATGCTCAGATCTGCTCGGAGTTAGTGCAGAATGTCACAAAATATACTGAATCGACCGATATCACCAACATCCTGGCAGACAGTTCAGTGCAAACTTCACCCCCCTCTCACCTCCAAAAGGGCCCATAACCATACCAGAAGAATGTAGAGCCCCTGAAATCACAGACACTCAGGTTAAAACAGCACTCTTCAAAGCCAAAAACATGGCATCAATGGGACCGGATGGTGTCCCAGGCTGCATCCTACATGAGCTCAAAAATGAACTAACCCCTCACCTAAACACACTGTTCAAACTCAGCCTCTACACAGGCCCGTACCCATAGAGTGGTGCACAGCAACGGTTATTCCACTCCACAAAGGTGGAGCCAAAACAGACCCTGGGAACTATTGCCCTATAAGCCTGACTAGCTTAGTCTGCATGGCTATGGAGTGCATCATCATGGAACTCATTAACAGAGACATTGGGAACCTCTAAACATTAGACCCTACCTAGTTTGGCTTTGTTAAGGGCAGATCATGCCTCCTAAACCTGGTGGACTTCATTGAGACAGTTACTAAGACTATAGACAAGGGGAAAGGTGGTACACACAGCCTACCTAGACCTTGCAAAGGCCTTCAACACCATTCCCCATTCTGGTATTATAGGCAAGCTCACCAGCCTGAACATAAACCCCTATGAGACAAGATGGGTTGCCAACTGGCTCATGGACAAAACCCACATGTTGAGAGTTGTGGGAGCTAGATCCAACTCTAAACCGGTTACAAGTGGCATTCCCCAGGGCTCAGTCTTAGGACCCCTTCTGTTTGGCATATACTTCTCAGAGATACAGGCAAGCACAGGAGGACTATGGCTGACCAAGTTTGCAGATTACTGCAAACTAGGGGCTATAACTGACTCTCTGGCTGATGCAGACATCCTCCAAAAGGGTTTCACTGAGATGAATACCTGGAGTCAAAATCATGGCCTCAAGCTAAATGCTAAAAAGTGCATAGTCATCCCCTTTGGAAAAAACAAAGTACCTACAAACTACCACATAGGTGGTAGTCCCCTAAATACTGAAGATGTAATAAGGGATCTGGGGACCCAAGTAGATAGTGATCTCTCCTTTGATAATCACATTGTCAAAGTGTTTAGAAAATCCTTCTATGTGGCCCACCTAATCACAAAAGGGTTCGCATCCAGATGAAAAGAGGACATTGTGCCCCTCTACTTATCACTCATCAGGCCCATTATAGAGTACAACCCCCCCATTTGGGATGTACCTTACAAGACACCTGCAACAGCTTGAAAGACCACAGAAGTACCTCACCAAGAGGATCACTGGCCTCAAACAGATGTCCTATGCAGCTCAACTGAAGAAACTCCAGCTGTACTTGGTTGCATACCACCTACTCAGAGGTGATCTCTGTCTGACATACAAGGCCATGTCTAACCCAGAATTGATGGACATGCTCCACATAAAGAAAACCATCTAAACCTCACCACAACAATAAATAGGATGTGCTGGAGGGATAGATTCCTGTCCCAGAGACTTCCCATGCTTTGGAACAAGATTCCAATCTACATTAGGCAGAGCTCCTTACTAACACTCTTCAAGAAACCTTGACGAGTGGATGGAAAACAGAAAGTTTACCCCAGGGATCACTTCAGTGGCCCTGCTGGACAGAAGTACAGGGAACTAATCTAAGGGGGTTGGCAAAAGCCAACACATTCTGGCTAGGCTTATAAATGCCTTTGGGCAGATAGCTTAGTATCTACCTACGAATCTATGAACCTATAAGAATGAAGACGAGATGGACAACTCACATGGAACATTATGGTGAGTACATAACTTCTTTATGTGTAGTTATCCTATCTCATCTTCATTCTGTACTAATGAGACAGCATCCCTAGTACCATTTTTCTTGGGTGGCTCACAGGAGAATATTCTTCAGAACAATGGACCCAAAAGAGGGACTGTTACTGGAGGCCAAATCAACTTTGTAATGGGTGATAAAGGTATGCGGTGCTGCCCATGTTGCTGCTACACAAATAGTATCTATAGGTAACTTTGCAAGAAAAGCTTGAGAAGTTGAAACAGCTCTAGAAGAATGAGCCCTTATTTTGCCTTGCAGCTGTTTGTCTGCTGATTGATAAATGAGATACAATCTGATAACCATTTGGATAACGTAGTTTTTGTTACTGCACCACCTTTTTTGTTATCTGAAAAGGAAACAAAAAGCTGGTCAGATTTCCTGAACTTTTTTGTCCTGTGTAAATAGAAGTGTAACTGTCTATGAACATCGAGCTGGTGTAGCATATACTCTACCTTATTGCCATATTGGGGAAAAACACAGGCATTTCTATGGATTGGTTTAGATTGAATTTTGAACACAATTTTGGTAAAAATAAAGGGTTTATGCATAATGAGACCCTGTCATAATAGAATAAGATGTACAGAGGTTTGATTGACAAGGCCTGTAACTCCAGAATTCTCCTAGCTGACATGATTGCTACTAGGAAAATAGTTTTCCAAGATAGGAATTTCAAGTTACAAGATGATGCTGGTTCAAAAGGGGGGCGAACTATATGGGACAAGACAAAGTTTAGATTCCATGGTGGGAGGGGTGGTTTTATGGGTGGTCTTAACAAATTTGTGCCTCTCATAAAAGCTTTTGACAGTCTGTGGTACATAGTACGTGGTCCTTCATTCCCAAAGTGAAAATTAGAGATTGCTGCTAACTGGACTCAAATGGTTGCTGCCACTACTCCCTCATTAAAAAGTTTAGCCAAAAATTCTAGAATGGATGATAAATGTGCTGAATACAGATCAACATGATTTTGTGAGGCCCAGATTGAGAATCTTTTCCATTTGCTGAGGTATATTCTTCTAGTAGATGTCTTATGAGAAGAAATCAGAATGTGTTCGACTTCTGGGGTAAACTTGTATAGTCTGGCTATGTTGGAACTGGAACAGCCATGCTGTCAACTTGAGGAAGTGAAGAGATGGATGGAGTGCCCCTATGAATGGGTCAGCAGATCTGGCACTGGGTCCAGAATCCAAGGCTCCTCTTGAAGATGAGGCCTCAAGAAGGGAAATCAGATTTGACAAGGCTAGTAAGGGGGTATCAAAATTAAGGTCCTTCCCAAAGTGCTGGCTTTCTGAAGAACTTTGGATATTAGAGGAAAGGGAAGAAAGGTGTATAGGAGACCTGGGGGCCAATTGTGCACAAGTGCATCCCTTGAGGATTCTACCAATGGGGGATTAGGGCAAAAAAGCTGCTGCATTTTGTGTTTATGGATATGGCAAAAAAATCACAGCCATGCTAGCCCCATTTGTGAAAAATCATTTCCGCTACTTCTTTCTTTAGGGACCACATGTGTGGCATCAAAAATGCTCTGCTGAGTTTGTCCTCTGTCATGCTGGATTTCCCCAGGATGTGCATTGCAACTAGAAAGCATTGAAAGGACATCACCCACTGCCATACTCTCAGGGCCTCTCAACAAAAGGGATAAGATCTGGTTCCTCCTTGTGTGTTTATATAGCATACCACTGACATGTTGTCTGTTTGTATTGCAATTGTACCTATTGGAAGAAAGCCTTGGAATGCATGCAATGCCATCAGCACTGCTTTCACCTCTAGTACATTGATGTTCAAATGAGCCTTGTGGTCTTGCCAAGTGCCTTGGGCTGTTCTTCCCTGATAATGTCCCCTCACCCTATCTGGGAAGCGTCCTTGGTCACTGTGACTACCAGAGTAGGGTGAATAAAAGATTGATCTGTCATTATCGGATTGGAGTGAAGCCACCAATAAAGGTCTCTCTAGCAAGATTCCATTAGCATTATCCAATGTGACATAGGAAGCTCTTGCATGGGCCATTGAGTGACTAGAAACCACTGAAGGATTCTCACATGTAGTCTTACCAGCGGGATTATGTTTATTGCTGCTGCCATTGTCCCCAGCACCTTTAGGACTGTCCTTCATTGAACCTTGGATTTGAAGAGGAGGTCACAAATTTGAAGTCAAAGGGCCTGCACCCTGTCTAGTGGAAGTCTGACTATCATTGTTTTGGTATCTAACTTTGCGCATATAAAAATTCTATGTTAAGATGGTAATAAGGCAGACTTTTCTAATTTACTGAAATCCCTAGTTGCACACATAGTTTCAAGGTAGTGTCTCTTACTTGTATGAGTAGGTGCTTGGTGGTGGTGATAGGAGCCAGTTGTCCAGATATGAAAACACCCAGAATTCTAGGTGCCTCAGGTGAGCCATGCCTACTGCCATGCATTTGGTAAACACTCTGGGGGCTGTACTGAGGCCAAAGGGCAGAGCTCAAAATTGGAAGTGACTGGCTCCCAGCCAAAAGGCAGATGACTCCTGGATGGTCTGCCCATTCTTATGTGGTAGTACGCATCCTGGAGGTCTATAAAGCACATCTTTCCCTAGAAAGGGAAGTATTGACTACAATGTGACCATCTGGAATTTTGTCTTTTTCACTGACTTGTTCAGTCTGCTGAGATCTAGTATGGTTCTCCAGTTCCCTGTTTTCTTGGGAACTAAAAAGAGCCTTGAGTAAATGCTGGATCCTATCTGGTCTGTGAGGACAGCCTGGATGATTCTTTTCTCTAGCAACTTTTGATTTTCTATGGTTGCTTGTTCCCTGTGATTGGATGGAACATTTGGTATCTTTTTTATTTGTGTAGGTGGCATGGAAAAGGGTATTGAGTAACCTCTGGATAAGATGCTTTTTACCCACTTGTCATTTGTTATTGTTAGCCAGGCATCTGGGTACATAGATAAGTAACCCCTTACTGCCTCCAGAGAGGGATAGATGGGCCTCCTTTCAGGAGCACTGAAAGGGCTTACCAAAGAAAGATTCTCGGTCGCCCTTATTTTGCAGACCCTCTCTTTTGTGTGGTCGGTGTCTTCCATTATAACCTCCTCCTCTGCCCCTGGAGGAAGGTTCACCATGTGTGTTTTGAAGGGCTCCCTGGGATTTTCAAAACCACATTTTTCCACCCTTTTGATCCTTGGGATAGAGTCTAGAAGGTGTGGAAAAATGGAATCTGACAGCAGAGAGAGTCTTTCCTTCCTATTCACACCTGGTTAGTGTTTCTTTCTCTTTCAGCCCAAACAAGGATGAGCCATCAAATGGGGTATTAACAAAGGATGACTTGAAAGGTTCCAGAAAAGTACACAAGCGCATCCAGGAATGTCATCTAAGGGCATTTCCCAAACCCGCCGATCTACTCGCTCCATCGGCTGCATAAGAAATGACCCTCATGGATGAGTTGACTACTGAATTGAAGGTAGCAAGCTGTGAATATACCTTATCCACAACTCCCGTAGCTAATGTACCCTGGAGAATATCTCCAAGATCTTTTAGGAGATCTCTCTCTGTAACCTTGTGAAATGTGTAAGGTAATTCAGGGACCTGAGAGTAAAGGCTGCTAAAGAGAATATGTGCTTTCCATATCTGTCCATCGTTCGCAACTCTTTGTTTGGGGAATGGACATATGTGGATGTCTCTGATAACTCCTTTTTTGTGGCTGCCATGACCAGCATATTATCTACAGGGACTCCTTTTGTCAAGAAGGTTTTGTCATCTGGGGAGGTGATGAATTTATTAGGCCTCCTAGGGACAAGGTCCACTGTGTCCGGAGACTCCCACGCCTTTCGACATGTCTACACTGAGAAGTGTGTACTGGAAGCAGCAACAGTCAGGTATGAGTACAACATGCAAATCACTGGCTACAACCCTAGCTTCAGATAAGAGACATATACCAACCTTCTGACTGACACAACAGTGTCCAGAGCAAACAAGCATGGGCCCCACCTTAGAAAGCTGAAAGGGCTATGCCTACCTAACCTAGAATTTTATAGCAGTGGGCTGCAATCACAGTGAGTAATGCAGTCAGCACACAGCAGACTACATGCAATTACTAAATGGTGGGCAGCAATTGGTGCAGAGGCTGTCACATGCACAAGTGCAGATACTTAGAAAAGCAGGCCGTACCTGCTGTCCACACATGCAATAATATCATTGCAGGTACAGGGAGATAGATAGAGAGAGAGACACACAGACAGAGACAAAACAACAGAGAGAAAAACCGAAACAGAAACAGAAACAGAGGGAGAAAACCCAAAACAAACAACCAACCAAAAAAAAAAAACTACAAAACTGTAACAGATGGAGCAGGGAAATACAAAGGTAAGGTATGTGTAACTCATGTGTTGGCATGTAGAAGATGTTCCTGAAGAGGACTCTACACACTGCAAATCATCCATGTGTGGCAACAGTACGTATCTATCTGTATCTGCATATGTGCATAGGGCAAGGGACATACTGCAACTGTTAGTGAAGGGTGGACAGATATCTGTTCTTGAAGGTTATGTGCATATATCTATGTAGGTCGTAGTGTGTGGCATAGAAAACAGCATGCAATGCTGATATATGTCATGTGCTGGTTAAATGTTCTGGGACTGATTTGTCAGATCTGCTGTGTTACAGCCAGTGAGGCCTGCTAAAGCTATATGGGCCAAGGACACCCACATGCATTCTGCACAACATTGTGCAATATAATCACATAACTGTACATCCCACAACTGTCGCATAACTGATATCCCCACCATGAAAGGTGGACGTACATGTGCCTATATGTACATCTATGTGTACAGCAATGGATGTGTACATGTATGTGTACAGATATGTGTATATATATATATATATATATATATATATATATATATATATATGTATATATATATATATATATATATATATATATATATATATATAGAGAGAGAGAGAGACATGGGACCATATGTACTGCAACAGGTGTGTGGTGACCAAGGCATGGACTGTAGACAAGTGTTGATACTGCAGTGCCATTCCTCTTTTCCAAAACACTGTACCCATTAACTACCACATAGGTAGAGATCTACCCAACACTGAATGTGTGATAAGGGAACATAGGGCACAGGTAGACAGTAGGCACCTCTTTGATAAAGACAGTGCCACACTAGACCTGTAATCTGTCTGTGTGGTATGTGTCATGACAACAGGTGTGTCATCTAGGGAAATATAGGTCATTGTTCCCCTCTACTCATCACAATGCCCTGTGTGGTATGTACCTCACATGACAACTACAGCAGGTGGAAAGACCACAGACATACCTCACAGAGGGCAATACTGGCCACAAACAGATGCCCTATGTAGACTGACTCACAAAACCACATCTAGACTGTATTGCATACTGGCCACACAGAGGTGACCTCTGCCAGACATACAGAGGTATGTCACACCCATAGCTGGGTGAAAATCACCATGGCAACATATCACAATCCCTCCAGGATACACGCGCTAGGGCCCTAAACCTCGTCAGCTCACTAAACAGCACATGCTGGAGGGATAGGTTCCTATCTCAGAGATATGCCATGCACTGGAATAGACCACCTAGCAATAGCAAACAAGGCTCCTCATTAACAGTTGTCATAAATACCCCTGATGATTGTTTGGGAGATTGTTAATACACCCCAGGAACCCCCTCTGTGGTTTTGGTTGGCAGGGGCAAGTGAAATCAAAGTACATGTGTGTCAATGGCCAGGGTAGCATATGGCTAGGCTGCCGTAGGCCCTAGGGCCAATAGCATATAACCTACCTATGACACTATGCACTCACACATGTGCTCAATGCAATACCTACTATGTGAGGTTGAATAAGTGTAACGCTGAATGTGTGCAAGGTCTGTAAAGGTGTGATAGGTTAGTGTGAAGTTGTATCTGACATGGTAGTGTCTATTCTAGTTGTGATGCCAGGGAAAGATGTGCATTGTACTGTTAGGCAGATATAGTAGTATGGCATACGATATGATGTAGTTCCTTGTTGATGACCATGGTGTCTCATTGTAGGCTAAAGCAATACATGTATGCTTAGTGAGTGGTACTGCTGGTGAATCCAACTCCCATAGGAACTGTAGTACTACCTGAAGCTGTAGGCCTAAACAGTACAGTATGGTGTGTGTTCACATTGCTTGGAAACACTGTCTTGTGTGTTTCCTGTAGTCTGCACAGAGGACAAAACTCAGGCATAAGGATCTGTAAGTAGTGGCACACAGTACTCTATGGTACACAGGTAATGCTCATCTGTGTTGGCATACAGTGGTGCATTGTATGTTTGTCTGATGTGTGTGTAATTATGCCTGTACCATGGCTGCAATCGTATGCGTGTTACAGGGTATACGTGTGTATCCAGCAACATATATACTCTGTTACAGCAGTATGCCACCTATAGTAACAACTGTACACATATGTTAGGCAGGGCTATGGCATCAATGACTAGGGTGGTTGACTGGTACTACTGTAACTGTACTTTACATTCACTGCAATGGATGACATCTCTGTTCGTGCATTGGTGTGATATATACCCCTGTGTCAAGGTTGTGCATTGTGTCACAAAAAGTGTGCTGGGTACTGTTGTATAGTAGTGTGATATATGGAGTATGCCAGGCACTGTTAGTCAGTTGTGGCCTGAAAACCAATAAGTGGTAGTGAACGTGTGTAACCCCTGACAGAGAAATAGATGGTATATATGTCAGTAAAGTGATATCTTTGGTTAAAAGTTTAAAGTGTGCCACAGGACATGCTCACACATATTGTTCATACCTTTTTCAGCCAGATGGCCCACCAACGCAACCCATTGTATACAGCAGCGGAGGAAGATGAAATTGTCCAAAGTCTGGTGCAGCAGTACGCTATGCTGTTTTCCCAAAGCAGCCAGCACCAGCATGAGCAGACTGCAGTGTGGCAGGATCTTGTTCGTCGGGTAAATGACATAGGCATGCATAACTGGACATATGAGCAGGTACGCCATCACTGCAGTGATTTAATTAGACATGTCTGGTGGAGTGCATCTGATATCCAAAGACAACAGCTTGCCACAGGTGGTGGGGTGGCCATTTACTCCCCCCCCACCAGAGTGGAGGAGCTGCTCCTAAGCGTGGTGGCTCCTGGACAACAGCAGCAACAACCTGTGACATGTGTTGTCATGAAGGCCAGAGCCACCCAGCATGTTCACATGGAACGAGCAGGTAACATGCCCTATCTGTAGACTACAGTTAAATGTATTGTTAGATTATGTCTACGTGAGGTGTACTGTGTGTTTAGCAGTTGTGCTGCCTACTGTCATGCAATACTGACATTTGGAATATTATCTCTACACCTGTGACTGTTGACTGTTGTTCCACTGTTGTTTAGCATACCCATTGTAGCAATGCCACAGTTGTGGCCACTGACGAACTCTCTCATATTCTTGTAGGTCCCTCTGGTGTGACAGCAGGGCAGACGATCCATGCTGGTGAGTGTGTTATAACTGCAATGTTGGTAATGAAATGTGCATGTCATAGGTGAGGTGTAGGCCATGTACATGTAACACACCTACGCACAATGCATGTCATGCATGTTTGCTGTAAGACATTGCACAGCTCAGTAATGTCAGCAGCTGCCTCAATGACATGCAATACACAGAGCATCAGACACAGTTGTGGCAACATCATACTGCACATTTGATAGGCATAGTTGCTACAGCTGTACACAACATAACATGTTTATCATACGCAGTACACAAAAACATGCTACATATGGCATTACCACACACCCGCTGTAAGGTCACACTTCAGTATCCCACATGTCATCCACACACACATGATGTACCTCAGGGGTAGAGGCCTATCATGGGGCTGTGCAACACTCTTCAACACATAACACAGTCGTGTTAGGCAATGCTCCCTATTGGGCACCTCACACACCCATGTACAAAGTGGCTGTGTAATTGTGAACATAGCCACAGCACTGCAGTTTAGGTACAGCATGCTAGACGGTGGTCTGTCACACATTAGTAGCCATGAGTGACCACAAGATGCATGATGATGATGGCACATGGTACTACAACCCATCCAGTTACAGTGACCACAGTACTACACATAGCAGTCATTGCTTTGCACCTCAATGTTGTGTGTGTGCAAATAAATGCACCTATACACAATATGCATAGCATGTTGTGTGTGTGCTTACATATGCCAGTATAGACAATATGCACAGCAGTCGCCATCTGTACAAAGTGACACATATATGTCCTGGAATGCTATTGGGTGTATAGGTCACATGACACACATTGGGTATGTGTGGTGTTTAATGTTGCAACCATAAACACTGTACAAGTGCCATGTTGAGCATCGGGATTCCTTCACATCTGCATGCACCACTCATCCTGTGTGTGTACATAGCATGCATGTGCTACAACTGTTCCCACTATTATCTGCTATGGACACAGACACTGTAATCACATATGGCAATCTATGTGCCACACAGATAACACATGCAGCCATGGTATGTATACCTGTGAGTGATGGTGCACAGGACATTGCAGAGCTGATAATACATGCACAGCAATGTTGTGTCCATGTACACATTGTGTTCCAGAGCGTAGCCAATCACTGAACAACTACACACATGCATCAATGCCATGTATAATGTCATTAAATAGGGCCGACTACACTTGCACTGCATGGTCTTGAGTAACACATATTCTGCATGCTGACACATGTGAGGTGACTGCCTTGTGATACTGGCACTCACCTTCACCCATTATTGAGTATATGTTGGATTGCTGGTGTGTGTGTGTGTGTGTGTGTGTGTGTGTGTGTGTGTGTGTGTGTGTGTGTGTGTGTGTGTGTGTGTATGTGCTGTAGTGAGGAGTGTATTTGTGTGCTTGTGTGCATGTGTTCATGTGTGCATGTGTGCATGTGTGCATGTGTTCATGTGTGCATTTGTTCATGTGTGCATGTGTTCATGTGTGCATGTGTGCTAACATCATGTACAGATTGTAAAGTGTGTTTCCTGTCTTCCTCTCACAGGTGCTGAGTTTGGGGTGGCTGAAAGAGGCAGGGAACCTGAAGTCACTGCCACTAATAGTGGAGATGATGAGACGTATTTTGGCACAGGAAGGTTTGGCAGGGTATGTCATTGGTCCACCAATCGACAGTACACAGCATTCAACCCCATCTATGCGCACACTCATACTGCCGATACATCCCTCATCACCAATGGCCTTAGCCCAGGGACAGCATACAGTTGGCATTGACCAGAAGAGTGTGGTACACATGGCACTTGCATCCCCTCACAGCAGCCATAGCCGTATTCCTGGAATGGTACCACATAGGCAGATGTCCAGGTGTTCTTGGGGGAGCACCACTGGTCATATTGCCCCTGGCAGACGTGCCCCCAGAGGTATTACAACCTCCAGTATGTTCTGGGCTATAATGCAGGCACAGGCATGTATGGAACAGTACACCAGACAGGGAATAAGGGCACAGAGGGCCCATTACAGTGCTATCAATGACAGCATCCGTGACCATGCTGGTGCCATCCAGAATTTCACCGAGGTCATTGATAGACGTTGGGGGGAGACAATAGATGCCCTCCACAATGTGTCTTCCATGAGCCAGAACCATACAGGTTGGGTGAGACGTCGACGCGGATGCATGCCAGCAACAACACCATCTGGCAGTCGACATGGACGGCACACAGATCACAGCTTCTCCCGTAGTGGCAGTACCAGCCTCAGCAATGCTGGGGCTGGCCTGTCTATTGACCATCCTAGTAGACCACGTGCACATGGCTCTGGCCAGTCCCAGCAGGGTCATGTGTCTAGTCATCATACCTCTGCCTCTGATGATAGTACCAAGTCAGAGTTGGTACCTGATACTGCCCGTAACCCCCCCTGCCAGGCACAGGTACCATGTCTGTGCCTAGAGACAGTGATCTGTACAGCCTAGCAGGTACAGTCTGTGGCTGTCCCACAACCTCCAGTATACGGCAACCACATGGTGGAGCTGTGTGCATGCAGACACACACACACATTAACCAAACAAGTAGGCTCACACACACATTACATCAACATTGGCCCATGCTGTACTGTTGTCCTTCACACACACACACACACACACACACACACACACACACACACACACACACACACAGACGTGTTGATTGGATGGGTCAATGTTGGGCTCTGGCAAACCAACAACACACCCTACGCATATGATGACACCTGTGCCACCTCCTGTCATTTGTAATATTGATGCAGGAACAGGCTAACATGGTTCTGATGCATAGGGTGACATTATAGCAGTGTAGCAATATTAGCAAGTTGTCAACAGGAAAGTGTAATGATATCCTTGTAGGTATATCTGAGCAGGCATTATGCATCACAGCTCTGCTTGTCAATGTAGCATTGTTTACACAAGTGTTAGGTCTAAGTATGTATTGTCCACCCATGTGCCACTTGGCTGAATTGTACAGTGTTGCCAGCATGTGTTAGTGAGTGAAAAGTACATGTGTGGTGTGTGCATTACAGATTAGCAGGTGTACATCTGTGAACATGGTGGGTGCACACTGTCTGCATGTGCATGCATAGTGGACACATGGGACGTGTGACATACCCTGTTGTACACATTGTTAACATCTCATAGTATCTTTCAATGGCCAGTATGCATTCTACTACAGATATGTACTAACATTGGTACACATGTGTGTATGGCATGGGTTGACAGTATGCTGTGGGTGATACTGTTGACACCTGTCAATGATTTGCAGTCTGGTAGTATACACAACCTCAACAGAATGACTATAACCAATCATCAGATGATGTCCTGACAAATGACACACAGTTGTAGGGAACTCAGTAACAGTTAGATCCTTCCGGTACTATACTATAACAGTGACCAGTGGTATTGACCGCCACCCGTACCTGGGACCATACCTGTTTGGCAGATAGCCCTTTTAGGTACATGCAAACACACTAGGGATATGTCCATCCATGTCTGGAAATGCATGCACTGGCCTACAATGCATTCTCTGGATGGGACACATATCCTACACAAGGGTATCATACAGACAGATACCTGTTGTCCAACACATGCTGTATAGCTCCAAGCCAACTATAGCATAGCCATCCACATTTACTACACATAGTATCCCAACAGTACCACATAGGTGGTAGCCCCCAACATGTATGTCGGGTACCAATGTGTACATACAGCCAAGTGTTATGTCATCTGTTCTTTGATATCCACATATCCAAAAGTATTGTGAAATCCCTCGGTGTCTCACATAAGAAATTAGGGGCCTGTATGCATATCCACAAGGCTGTTGTACACCTATAATGACTGTCCATTATTGCCAGTCGTTGTTGTGTATGAACATGTCTGACATATACCCCAGGCATGTACCCTCACTCACAGTACTCTGTCATGGGTGTGTGTGGCACAGATTACTGATCATTACAGTGGCTGGGCTTGTCACATACATACATATGTGACCTATGATCTGAGAAGCAGTGGCACAATCTGTCAAAGGAAACAAATGTATTCATGTGGTATGCGGGCTTCACACCTATGTACTGAATGAGGTCACATGTACACATATTTATTTACCACACAGATACCTGATGTGTGCAATGCACATACTGTTTTAATCATGATATGTCATACCATAGTAAAAGCAACACCCACACTGCATTGCCCAACTATGTCACACACACACACACTCAGCAATTTTAGGATTCAAACCCCTACCAAACTATGTTATGATACAAGAAACAAATGCATTAACATGGTGTGTTATATGCTTTGCTGGGTGGTTTCTCTTCTCCTGCTATATTTGTAGGATGCTGACATCATCAGACTTGAATGTACCTCTTTTAATTTGTTTTCCCAGTCTCCAAAAAGGGCACACCTCTCAAAGACAATCACACAGCCCCCTACACCCAAACACACACTGTCAGTAATTGCAGGATTCAAACCACTACCTAACTATACTATGATACTAGAGACATACTCATTTACATGGCATGCTATATGATTTACTGGGTGATTTTTATTCTCCTGCTATATTTGTAGGATGCTGACATCATCAGACTTTCCAAAGAGGAATGTACCTCTTTTAATGTGTTTACCCAGTCTCCAAAAAGGGCATTCCTCTCACAGGAAACCACTCCCCCCCACAAAACACTCTGTCAGTGGTTGCAGGATTCAAACCACTACCTACCTATGTTATGATACTTGAGACATATGCATTAACACGGCGTGCTATACGCTTGGCTGGGTGGCTTTTATTCTCCTGCTATATTTGTAGGATGCTGACATCATCAGACTTTCCAAAGAGAAATGTACCTCTTTCAATTTGTTTTCCCAGTCTCAAAAAAGGGCACTCTTCTCAAAGGATATCACACACCTACTCCCCCAACACACAGTGTTTGTAGAATTTAAACCACTATCTAACTATATTATGATACTAGAGACATACACATTAACAAGGCACACTATATGCTTTACTGGGTGGTTTCTATTCGCTTGCTATATTTGTAGGATGCTGACATCATCAGACTTTCCAAAGAGGAATGTACCTCTTTTAATTTGTTTTCCCAGTCTCCAAAAAGAGGACTCCTCTCAAAGGAAATCACACGCATACACACACTATCAGCGTGATGATTCAAACCACTACCTAACAATGTTATGATACTAGAAACATATGTATTAACATGGTGCACTACATGATTTACTGGGTGGTTTTGATTCTCCTGCTACATTTGTAGGATGCTGACATCATCAGACTTTCCAAAGAGGAATGTACCTCTTTTAATGTGTTTACCCAGTCTCCAAAAAGGGCACTCCTCTCACAGGAAACTACACCCCTCCAACAAAACACACTGTCAGCAGTTGCAGAATTCAAACCACTACTTAACTATGTTATGACACTAGAAACATGCACATTAATATCACGTGCTACATGTTTTATTGGGTGAGTTGTGTTCTCCTGCTGTATTTGTAGGATGCTGACATCATCAGACTTTCCAAAGAGGAATGTAACTCGCATTTACCCAGTCTCCAAAAAGCGAACTCCTCTCACAGGAAATCACACAGATACACACCCCCACCCACACACTGTCAGTAGGATTCAAACCACCATCGAGCTATGTTATGATACTAGACACATACACTTTAACACAGCTCGCTATATGCTTTATTGGGTGATTGCTTTTCTCCTGCTATATTTGTAGGATGCTGACATCATCAGAGTTTCCAAAGAGGAATGTACCTCTTTTAATTTGTTTTCCCAGTCTCCAAAAAGAGGACTCCTCTCAAAGGAAATCACACGCATACACACACTATCAGCGTGACGATTCAAACCCGTACCTAACAATGTTATGATACTAGAAACATATGTATTAACATGGCGCGCTACATGATTTACTGGGTGGTTTTGATTCTCCTGCTACATTTGTAGGATGCTGACATCATCAGACTTTCCAAAGAGGAATGTACCTCTTTTAATGTGTTTACCCAGTCTCCAAAAAGGGCACTCCTCTCACAGGAAACTACACCCCCCCCCAACAAAACACACTGTCAGCAGTTGCAGAATTCAAACCACTATCTAACTATGTCATGATACTAGAGACATATGCATTAACATGGTGCTCTGCATGCTTTATTGGGTGGTTTTTCTTCTCCTGCTATATTTGTAGGATGCTGACATCATCAGACTTTCTAAAGAGGAATGTACCCATTTTAATTTGTTTTCCCAGTCTCCAAAAAGGGCACTCCTCTCAAAGGAAATCGCACACATAACCCCCCTACCTAACAATGTTATGATACTAGAAACATATGTATTAACATGGTGTGCTACATGATTTACTGGGTGGTTTTGATTCTCCTGCTACATTTGTAGGATGCTGACATCATCAGACTTTCCAAAGAGGAATGTACCTCTTTTAATGTGTTTACCCAGTCTCCAAAAAGGGCACTCCTCTCACAGGAAACTACATCCCCCCAACAAAACACACTATCAGCAGTTGCAGAATTCAAACCACTACCTAACTATGTCATGATACTAGAGACATATGCATTAACATGGTGCACTACATGCTTTACTGAGTGTTTTTTCTTCTCCTGCTATATTTGTAGGATGCTGACATCATCAGACTTTCCAAAGAGGAATGTACCTCTTTTAATTTGTTTTCCCAGTCTCCAAAAAGGGCACTCCTCTCAAAGGAAATCACACGCATACACACACTATCAGCGTGATGATTCAAACCCCTACCTAACAATGTTATGATACTAGAAACATATGTATTAACATGGCGCGCTACATGATTTACTGGGTGGTTTTGATTCTCCTGCTACATTTGTAGGATGCTGACATCATCAGACTTTCCAAAGAGGAATGTACCTCTTTTAATGTGTTTACCCAGTCTCCAAAAAGGGCACTCCTCTCACAGGAAACTACACCCCCCCAACAAAACACACTGTCAGCAGTTGCAGAATTCAAACCACTACCTAACTATGTCATGATAGTAGAGACATATGCATTAACATGGTGCGCTACATGCTTTACTGGGTGGCTTTGCTTCTCCTGCTATATTTGTAGGATGCTGACATCATCAGACTTTCTAAAGAGGAATGTACCTCTTTTAATTTGTTTTCCCAGTCTCCAAAAAGGGCACTCTTCTCAAAGGAAATCACACACATACATATTCTCAAAGGAAATCAAACACATACACAATCAGCATTTCAGAATTCAAACCACTACCTAACTATGCTATGATACTAGAGACATACACATTAACACAGCGTGCTATATGCTTTACAGGGTGATTTTTCTTCTCTTGCTATATTTGTAGGATGCTGACGTCATCAGACTGGACATGGTAATGTCTGTACACTTTGTTTAATGCAATCCCAGGAATGAGCCATGTGGGTTGGCAGGTGTCAACAGCTTGAACAGGACCCCATAATCCTTACCTTGTGCGATCTATCTGTGGACACATTGACATTCCTTCATATGTCAACACATATTTATGCACAGATTGTTGGTTTTGTGGATACGACATGTGTCAGGGATGTTGATAAAGGGCTATTCAAAGTCTATGTGGGACATGTGTAGCTCTGTTCAGTGATGTATGTCCTGGGTGTCTACCTTGCAAAGAGTCTAGCATGTTTGGGAACCATGATCTGCATATGAATATGCCACAGTCGGTAGTGTTGTGTGTTTGTCAACTTCCATTAGGTCTGTGTATGACTTCAGCCATGATGGACTCCATGGCCTTGCAGATCAGACTTCATAGGCTTTCTGGACTATACTTCAAATGATGTGTTGTGCACCTACACTTGTGGGGAGTGCCGTATGTTGCTGTAACACATTCAACGGTTCCAGATCCTGTGGAGAGGGTGAGGCTCAACATACTGTTCAGGTGCAGGGTCTGTTTGTTCTGTAGTTCATGCATGACACATATTGGGAAACAATGCAATCCAATTGCTGCCATGCTTTTGGCTTTGGGGGGAGCTGTTCAGACATTCTACATGTGATATCCCCTGGTATGATGACTGGGACTATGGTCAGTGGGAGGTGGGTATGTCTATATGGGCCTGTCTGACAGGATGTCAGCATTGTCAGTCAGGTACAGTTGGTCCTGACTCAGGACATATATGAGTGTACATTGCTATTTATGACATAGCTGAAGGAGGTGTCATGATTCAGTCTGGACTCTTCTCAGCTACTCTTTACAAAACACCAACAAACCTGAGCACTAATCCCTGTTATACTCTTATACACACTTAACACTCTACTGATCCTTTGCGATCAGACTACGGAGTATGTCATCATAATATCCTAGCATGTCCAGGGGTCAGTTTCGTGTGTACTCTCCAGTCCAGCTAGTGAATATTGTGGTTTTGACACAATGTCACATCTGCCTCATGTACACAGACAACCCTATCCTCCTCCCAACAAACTCAGATATATGTGAGAGATGCAACAATATTGACATACAGGAGGCTGAGCTCTCTCGACCCATGACTGGCATAGTCTATCAGGTGGTGAAGGTTACCAGACACACCACATATCATTCTCACATAAACCTATAGCAACAGCAATCAAACCACATTATCACACATAAACATACTCTGAGGCTCTACATAAACTCTGCCTAAGCAGCAGAGACCTCCAAAGCAGACACACAAACAACTGCTACCCCACTACAATACCCACATATCACATAGTTCACAATGTCAGTGTGCCACACAGTCACTGCCCTTTGGGCTAAACAACACAGCTAATACACTTGTAATAGGTGACACTTATTGTCAGACACACTGACATCCCACTCACCAGGCCAAACAAGGGAATAGTCACTTTGAGCTGTCTCTTGGGTGGCAGGATCCACAACATAACCCATGCACTCAGGTCACTCCACAGCAAGTGCAGGACTGGCTCCAGCATTGTCCATGCTGGTGCGTACACCCTCAGATGTCCCTCTCTGGACCACATGACATGATACATAGAGGAACTCTCTGATCATGTAGCCCAGGCCAGTATGACCCTGAGCTTGTCTAGCATCTTACACTCACCAAGTATGATGTCACAGTATACCAACAAACTGATCATGTTTAACAGTTGGCTGACAAATTGGTGTCATTCACAGGGGATACAGTGTCTGTCAGCCTGGGGTGACATGCTCGACATGCCACGTAGCTTCCCTATGGACAGCTTGCACCTGTCACCCTTGGACTTTCGAATACTGGCTAAGGCAGTTGCTATCACCATATTGCCTTTTTTAAGCGGGGCTCAAAAGACAAACCCACCTCCATAGACATTGCAGAGTAAATGACACTGAGGTTAATGCTGCATAACACCAGATGTGTTACCCTCAATTTGCGACCACTCAGGAATCTCCTCAATATGGACAACAGCGATATCTGTGCACTAACAGACACCTGGTTCAGGCTCACAAATGCACACCAGCACTACCAGGTTAAATTTCATACCATGCTTTCTGACCACAAAACTCAGATTGACCAACACAAATTGGGGGAGTATCCATATACATCATAGATACACATACCTCTGGGTTGGTAGCACTGCACAAAGCATCACAGACCATACATATGCACCTAACATTGTGCATATCTGCCTTTTCGTTTGTTGCCTGCTACAGACCAACCTCCCAAACTCATGAACCACACTCTGCTTTCCTGGGAACACTGGACAATATGAAGGTCTCCCCAAACACCATTATATTGGGTGATTTCAAATACCCACATATTGACTGGAGATAGTACTCAGGCCCCAACACCCTCGCCCAACAGTTGCTACTATTTGTACAATCATATGCTATTGCACAACTGGTCACCACACCCACAAGAGGGGACAACATATTGGACATGATCATCACCAACATGGGGACTCTATGTTCCACACCTGAGATATACCCCTCATTGTTAAGGTCAGAACATACATTTATCTCACTGGACATCCATATCCCGTCCACGCACCCATCCTGGGTAATCTTGGTGAACTTCTCAAAAGCAAATGTCACACGTCTCCAAACCAAGTTGGTATCCTTCAGAGACCCTGGGACAGTGGTAAGTATGGCTCTGACTGCTGAATCCTTTACATACACATTCTATGGACACCTAGTGGACTGCATGGATTGTGCTATCTCACTCCTCCAATGGCAGGGGACCTGTCTGGTAGACCCCGGCCATTAATAAGCTATACAATGAAAGGAGGATGCTACTACATGATAGAGCACAATCCCAGACAGGGAAGGCATCTGTGATCTGTACTACCAGACAGCTACAATCACTCATTTATTTATGTCAGGCCCTCTTCTAATGGACAATTGCACCAGACATGTAGGACACTCACAAGGCCTTCCTCAGTTAATTCAGGTACCTGGGTGGACACTCACTGATATGCTGTGAGCTACTGCATACTGACTAAACATATCCTGAACCCACAGCCATTGCCAACATCCAGGCAAACAGGTTCAGTGCAGATGTCTCCCCCATTCCCCCTCAGGAGCTACTGTCCATCCCAACAGAGTGTAACCTCCCTGACATCACAAATAAACAGGTGAGTGCTGCCCTCCCCACAGCGGACAACACAGCATCAATGGGACCAGACAATGTCCTGGCCTGCATCTTACATGGGCTTCATGACAGACGTAACCCTCACATTACGTCATTGTTCAATATCAGAGTTACTGCAGGATATGTACCCATGGAATGGCGTACAGTGATAGTGGTCCTACTCCACAGAGTTGCTGCCAAAATGGTCCACAGACAATATCGGCCTATAAGGCTAACTAGCCTGTTCTGCAAAGTTATGGAGTGTATTGTAATGGGACTCATGCACATAGACATCGGGAACCTACAGACACTGAGTCCTACACATTTCAACGTTGTTGTTGGCAGATCTTGCCTCCTGGACCTGTTCGTATTCTTTAAACAGTTACCAGGTCCATCAGTGTAGGAACAGTTGTCCACACAGCCTGCCTGGACCTTGCACAACCCTTCGACACAATACCCCACTCAGCCATTATGCATAGGCTCACTGGCGTCGATATTGATACATATCTCACATGATGGATTGCTACCTGGATCAGGAATAGCACCCACATGCTCAGTATTGCAGGTGCCATGTCTGACTATACACCAGTTACACATGGCATCACACAAGGCTCAGTCCTGGGACCTCTCTTGTTCAGTATATATTTGTGTGACATACGGCTAACACAGGAGGAATATGGCTGACCACATGTTCGCAGATGACTGCAAACTGGGTGCCATAATCAACTCTCCAGCTGGCACATGCATACTCAAACGGGGTCTCACAGAGATAAGATGACTGATGCCTGAGTCATGGACTACAGCTAAATATCATTAGTTGCATAGTCATCCCCTTTGGGAATAACAACATGCCCACACATTACCACATAGGTAGTAATACATTACATATGGTAGTAGTTGTTAGGGGTTTGGGGACACAACTTGTTTGTACTCTCGCCTTTGACAATCATGTTGCCAAAGTGGTTAGACAGAACTTCTATATAGCCCACCTTATCCCATATGGTTTCACATGTTGATCAAGTGAGGTCATTGTGCCCCTGTACTCATCACGACCATGCTTGGTTACAATGCCACATTTGGGATGTACCTTACCCGACACCTGCAGCAACTGTAATGGCCACAAATGTTCCACAACAAGCAGATGTAGGGACTCACATGGATGCCCTGCACAGTTCAGATACAGTAACTCCAGCTCTACTCAGTCACTTACCACCTACACGGATGTGTTGTGTGCCTGTAGTTTAAGGAAATATCCGACCCAGATTTAATGGACATGCTCCACCTCAGGATATCCGACTCCCTTGGAGCTACACACTCCAGGGACATATACCTCAGCACAGATGTTAATAGGACATGCTGGAGGGACAGATTCTTATCCCAGAGGCACCACTCACTCCAGATTATAATCCTGGTTTTGCATGGGCAGAGCCACCCACTGACCACCTACAGGAAACATCTTGGCAAGTGGATGGGCGATCGTATGTTTACCCATGGGATATCTTCTGGGTCCCTGCTAGACAGAGGCACAATACACTAAACATAAATGGGCTATCTTGTGTGACCTACTATTCACAGGCATGGTGTTCTACTTTGACAGGGTTGCAAAAGCCAAACATACTCTGGCTAGGCTTGTACATGCCCTAGGGTGAATAGGCTAGTATCGACCTCTGAACCTATGCTAATGTTCAGGATGCACAGTGTTTATTGCTGACACTGTTTGCAGGTTTTATTGTCTTTGCTTTCCCACTTTCTATGAACAACTTAGGTATCTGCACAACATATTTGATTATGACAGGGTTCCACTATATTATATATGTGTCTGTTGTCCTATAACTGTGTGCACAGGGCAGATTGCTGGATAGTGAGAGGTTCCTGGGTTACCACATGCAACTGCATGATATGTGTGGCCCACTGCTGTACTCCAACATGGCCTAAGTGTATGTGCATGCCCAGTTCAGACTGTCAGTGTTCTGTTGCCTGACGTCTCATTTATCCGTGTGTGAGCATGCCCAGTGTGACCTTTCAGTATGTTGCTATCTGAGGTCCACTACATCTGTTGATGTATGTGTACATGTCCAATATTAGCATTTCTACTGTGTGTGTTGAAAGTCAAGTTCTATTCTTACTGCGGGACTCACCTTTTTGTCATAACTCAACAGGGATTATGCTGTGCCTGCAGGGTTTCCATGGAATACTTAGCATAGACTTATCAACATTTCTTCATACACATTGCCCACTGCAATACTGCCATGGCTTAGTGGTTCGGTGCTGTGACTATAGTGCACAGTATCCTGGGTTCAAGGACCATCACTGCTTTATATTTTCATACTGAGCAGACCAGACTGCTTAAGGGCCAGTAGAGCAAATATGAGCATGTTGCCTTTTGTTCAGCTATGCCCTACTTAGGTTCATAGGTTCATACTAGGCTATCTGCCCTGAGGCATTTACAAGTCTAGCCAGAGTGTGTTTGGCTTTCGCCACCCTCTGAACTGATTTCACTGTGCCCTTTTTAAGGTTAGTTTACTGTGCCTCTGTCTAGTAGTGACACCAACGTAATCCCTGTGGAAAACCTACGATCTCCCATCCATTCGTCAAGATTCCTCTTGAAGAGAATCAGTGAGGGGTTCTGCCTAACATGGACTGGGATTCTATTCCAGAGTGAAGGGAGCCTCTGGGTTAGGAAGCTGTCCCTCCAGCATGTCCAATTTATTTCTGTGCTCAGGTTCAAGTCCCTCGAGCGCATAGCTATATGGGATTTGGATTTTCTGAGGTGGAGCATGCTCATTAATTCCGGGTTGGACATGGCTTTATACATCAGGCATAGATCGCCTCTAAGTAAGCAATATACAACTGTAGTTTCTTTAACTGAGCAGCATATGGCATCTGTTTGAGTACCATGATCCTATTTGTGAGGTACTTTTGGGGTCTTTCTAGTTGTTGCAGGTGTCAGGTAAGGTACATCCCAAATGGGGCATTGTATTCAATTATGGGCCTGATGAGGGATGAATAAAGGGGCACAATGACCTCCCTTGATGTAGATGTGAATCCTTTCATGATAAGGTGGGCTATATAGAAGGTCTTTCTAACCACTTTGGCAATGTGGTTGTCAAAGGGGAAATTACCATCAACTTGGGTCCTCAGGTCCCTAATTACTTCTTCCATACTTAATGGATTCCCGCCTATGTGGTAATTTGTGTGCACTTTGTTTTTGCCAAAGGGTATGACTATACACTTTTTAGCTTTTAGCTTTAGGCCATGGCTCTGGCACCTGTTATCCATCTCTATAAGACCCTTTTGGAGTATGCTTGTGTCAGCTGGAGAGTCAATTATCTCACCCAGTTTGCAGTCATCTGCAAACCTGGTCAGCCACAATCCTCCCTTGTTAGCCTGTACCTCCAAAAATATATGCTGAACACAAGAGTTCCCAGGACTGAGCCTTGTGGGACGCCACTTGTAACTGGTTTAGAGTCAGACATTGCTCCAGCAATTCTGACTATGTGGGTTCTGTCCTTGAGCCAGTTTGCAACCCATCTTATGACATAGGGGTTTATGTTTAAGCTGGAGAGCTTATCTATGATGCCCGAGTGGGATATAGTGTTGAAGGCTTTTGCGAGATCCAGGTAGGCTGTGTGGACTACTTTCCCCTCATCAATGGCCTTGGTGACTGTTTCAAAGAAATTGACCAGGTTTAAGAGGCAAGATCTGCCATTAACAAAGCCAAATTGGGTAGGATCCAGTGTCTGTAGGTCCCCAGTGTCTTTGTTTGAGTTCCATGATGATCCTCTCCATAGCTTTGCAGACCGGGCTAGTCAAGCTTATGGGACAATAGTTTCCAAGGTCTGTAGAGGCACCACCTTTGTAGAGTGGGACCATTGTTGCTGGACGCCATTCTTGGGGTACATATCCTGTAGTAAGGCTGAGATTGAACAGCAGCTTTATGTGGGGGTTTAGCTCTTCTTGGAGGTCATGTGGAATGCAGCCCGGGACACCATCTGGTCCCATTGATGCTGTGTTTTTTGCTTTGGAGAGGACGGCTCTCACCTGAGCATCTGAAATGTCAGGGAGGCAGCACTCTGCTGGGATAGATATTTGCTCTTTAGTGGGGGGGGGGGTTTGCACTGAACCTGTCTGCCAGAATGTTGGCAATGTCTGTGGGTTCAGTGTATTTATTGTCATTTTGGACCAACTCTTAGCATATCTGGGAGTTGCCACCCAGGTTCCTAACATAACTAAAGAAGGCCGTGTGATTATCTTTAGTGTCCTGTGCAATTTTTCTCTCTAAGCTGGCCTTGGATGATTTTATGAGGAATCATAGTTTTTTGCTAGTACTGATCAGAGATGCGTTCCCTTTTAGGGATTTTGCTCTATCATGTAGTAGCATCCTCCTTCTGTTGTACAGCTTATTTATGGCTGGGGTCCACCAGGCATCACGCCTGTCTTTGGATGATTAGGTCTTGGTTTTGTTTGGGATAGCATGATCCATGCATTCCTGAAGGTGTCCATAGAATGCATTTATAAAGGATTCTGCAGTTTGAGCCGTACTTTCCACTGGCCCGGGGGCCTTGAAGGATCCCACTTGGTTTTGAGCAGTGTGACATTAGCTTTTGAGAAGTTTTTCACTGTGGTTTTCTGGGCTGTGGGTGGGATCGGGATGTGGATATCCAGTGGAATTGATTTATGATCTGATCTTACCAATGAGGGGAATACCTCTGGTATGGAGCTTAGAGTCCCCATGTTGGTGATGACCAGGTCCAGTATGTTATCCCCTCTTGTAGGGGTGGTGACTATTTGTTCCATAGCATTTGAGTTTATAAATTCTAGGAACCTTTGGGCTAGGCTGTTAGGCCTTGAGTACTGCTCCCAGTCAATGTTTGGGTAGTTGAAGTCACCCAATATAAAGGTGTTTGGAGAGACCTTCATATACTTAGACCCAGATTGTTCAACATTGCTCAGTATTAACCAACATTGCTGGATGTTGCCCAATATTACTCAACATTAACCACAGTTGTGCTAGTTGGTGTGTGCGATTTTCTTTACATATACTACATGGTGGTAAATGCTGTTTAGCACTGCTTTATATAGCTTAACACATGCAATCATGCCTCAGGTGGTGCTGCAGCACTGGCTATGTCGGATGCACATACAGCACTCCCTATACATGTTTGGAAGCAGGTGGTGTCAACTTAGGCATCCCTTTTACTATATGTGCAAGTCAGAGAGAGGTATCATTTCCAGGGTTCCTACTGAGCCAGTGTATGTGCTATACGTTGCCTCTTTGCCAAGGCCAAAGCATACTGGGCATGCCTCCTTCTGCCTACTGGAGCAGGCTCAGGTTGTTCATCCTCCGAGTCATGCTCTGCCTGTGATGGCCTTGGCAATGGTGGGGGGCTGTTTGGCCCAGGCCTATGCTGGTCCTGCTGCAGCTGTTTTCACAGGATCATATTATGTAACATAGCACATACCATGACAATTTGGGTACATGTAGTTGGTGAGTACTGCAAGGCTCCACCAGATGTGTCCAGGCAACAGAACCGTGACTTGAGCAGCCCAAACACACGCTCAATTACATTTCGTGTTTGTGCGTGTGCCTCATTATGGTGTTCCTGTTCAGGTGTGTGTGCATTTCTGATGGGTGTCATCAGCCACGGCTCCAGTGCATAGCCAGCATCCCCCACTAGGTGACCATGTGGGATGTCCCCATTTGCAAATGTCTGGTACAGCTGCATCAGATGCCAGATATGGGAATCATGGTAGCTTCCAGGGCAGCCAGCACACACATTCAGTATTATGCCCTGGTAATCACACACAACCTGACAGTTGATGGAGGGGAAGCCCTTGCGGTTGAAGTAGACCCTACCCCGCTCACCGGCTGGTGCTTTGATGCATATGTGCATGCAGTCTATTGCACCCACTACCTCAGGGTATTCTGCTATTTGCTGGAAGAGATGCATATTGCTGGCCAGTTCCTCATGGGAATTGGGGAAATATACATGATCACCGACATGTGCTGACATGGCATCCAGGAACTGGTGCAGTACCCTGGATGCTGATGCCTGTGATATCCCCATTATATCACCAGTTGGTCTCTGGAAGGTACCTGTTGCTAATATTCTTAGGCCAGCACATACCTTGGTTTCCACTGGAATGGGTTCCCCTCTGTTGGTTCTGTGTGTGAAGTGTGGCCTGCACAGCTCAACAATTTGCTGCAAGAGGTCTCTGTCCACTCTATAGCACTCCACTATCTCCAGCTCATGTAGCCCCTGGTAGGTTACCCTGGGCCTGTATAGTCTTCTCCGTCTCCTCACTGTGGGTTGTCCAGCAGCATTTGCATTATCACCACCCTCAGCATGTTGCATATGTCACCTTATAACAGCAATGGCAGCCCCTAACATTTCTTTGTCTTAGTGAAGATTTTTCAGTTTTCACTTTTATTAGTTTACTGCAGTGTTGCAGTTTCTCTTGAGAGAAACATAATGGACTGTTGTTTGCAGAGTTTTAAGTACTGGGATGGGCTGAGTTAGTGTACTGCCTGTGTAATTGCTTGATTCTGATTGTTTTCACCTGCTAGCTCTGCTAGTACTCCCTGGTAACTTCCTACTATTTGGTGTGCTTCCTTTTTCCTTTCTGTTTCCTCAGGGTGGAGCGCTGCTCACACAAGCGCAAACATGTGCACATCCTCTAACACACACACACATGCTTACATGGACTAAAACTTGCTTATTCTTGTTAAAACACGCACACACCAGTGCAAACGTGCTTACAACTGTTTACACAGCCTTACATATGCTTACTCTGGCTTACACGCACGCACACTGTCTTACTCTGGTTTACTGGCGTGCACACACACGCATGCATGCTCAGCAAGAAACTTTGGTGTTATCCACGGCATATACCTTCAATTTCTTTATTTTACCTAGCCTACCTGTTGACACACCTCTTTCAATGATATGTAAATGTCACCTGACACATGCCACTCAGCTCCAATAAGCTTCACTTCTTTCATACATGCCCCCTGTGATGTCACCTATCTTCTACTCTGTTACTCCCCTTATCCTACTCCTACACTCCACTGACTGTGCTCATTTGCTATGTAAACTTGTGATTCACTATCCTAACCCTCATTGGCATAGGATTGCCTACTAATGCTTGGTTACATCTCTTAGACTGAGCTTCCCCCCTTAGCAACCTCTACTCGGTGGCCATGTTGTCTTCAGCCTTCCATTCACTTGCATTGTAAATTCATAGCAGCTATAAAATCCACATTTGTGGATTTTAATTGATTTTCTGGTTTTTAGGGTGCAGCGTGTTTGAGCGGCACTGCACTACGCTTAAACCTCAGAGATCGGGATGAAAAAAAAAAAGTTATTTTATTTTTATTTTGCATCACTTCACATTGCCAATGGCTGTATTTTTGGCCATTGGCATGTTTCCACCTGTAAATGCATCCTTTTTTGGAGCTGTCATGGCTCCGTTTTGCTATTTGCAGAACCGAACTCAGTTGTCAACTGAGTACATTTCTGCAAATAACACTACTCCTACTCGGACAGGTTTGAGTTTACTGGATCACAAATTTACCTCATTTGCATAGCTTTCGCCTGCAATTGAGGTAATTTGCATATCCAAGCCCTGACTATGTAGGACTAGTTTAAGGAGCTCTGTTACACACCCCTACTGGCTCTTCCTGGATCGCTCGGCGGACATGTTGGCTGCATGGAGTCTTACTCTACTATTAGACTTCGTGCAAGCCTTCGTGAATCCAGCCCAAAGTTTTTGTAAGTCAGCTTCAATCCAAGCCAGGATATAGCTTCATTTATTATGATCCTAATCTTCAGTCACAGAGTAAGATTCCACATATGTGAACAGTATTCACCTTCTTCTTCTTTTTCTTTTGGCTGCTCCCATTAGGAGTCACCACAGCGGATCAACTGTTTCCATTTCTTCCTGTCCTCTGCATCTTGGTCTGTCACACCAACCACCTGCATGTCCTCTCTCACCACATCCATAAACCTTATCTTAGGCCTTGCTCTTTTCCTATTACCTGGCAGCTTCATCCTTAGCATCTTTTTCCCAATATACTCTGCATCCCTCCTCAGCACATGTCCAAACCAACATAATCTTGCCTCTCTGGCTTTGTCTCCAAACCTTTCAACCTAGGCTGACCCTCTAATATACTTATTCCTAATCCTGTCCATCCTCGTCACACCCAGTGCAAATCTTAACATCTTCAACTCTGCCATGTCAAGCTCTGACTCCTGCCTTTTTGTCAATGCCACTGTCTCCAACCCATATATCATAGCTGGTCTCACTACCCACTTGTAGACCTTCCCTTTCACTCCTACTGGTACTCGTCTGTCACAAGTCACTTCTGAAACTCTTCTCCACTCACTCCATCCTGCCTGTACTCTCTTTTTCACCTCTCTTCCAACTCACCATTATTCTGAACTGTTGATCCCAAGTATTTAAACTCATCCACCTTCACCACCTCTACTCCCTGCATCCTCACCATTCCTCTATCTTCCCTCTCATTCACTCACATATATTCTGTCTCAGTCTTGCTGACCTTCATTCCTCTTCTTTCTAGAGCATATCTCTACTTCTCCAGGGTCTCCTCCACCTGTTCCCTACTCTCTCTACAGATCACAATGTCATCTGCAAACATCATAGTCCATGGGGACTCCTGTCTGATCTCGTCTGTCAACCTGTCCATCACCATTGCAAATAAAAAAGGGCTCAGGGCTGATCCTTGATGTAATCCCACCTCCACCTTAAATGCATCTGTCACTCCCACTGCATACCTCACCACTGTTGCACTACCCTTGTACATATCCTGTACCACTCTTACATACTTCTCTGACACTCTCGACGTCCTCATACAATACCACAACTCCTCTCTAGGCACCCTGTCATACGCTTTCTCTAAGTCCACAAAGACCCAATGCAACTCCTTCTGACCTTCTCTGTACTTATCCATCAACACTCTCAGAGCAAACATTGGATCTGTAGTGCTCTTTCCTGACATGAAACCATACTGCTGATCACTAATCATCACCTCCCTTCTTAACCTAGCTTCCACTACTCTTTCCCATAACTTCATGCTGTGACTGATCAATGTAATCCCTCTGTAGTTACTACAGCTCTGCACATCACCCTTATTCTTAAAAATCGGTAACAAAACACCTTTTCTCCATTCCTCAGACATCCTCTCACTTTCCAAGATTTCATTAAACAATCTAGTTAAAAACTCCACTGCCATTTCACCTAAACACCTCCATGCTTCCACAGGTATATCATCTGGACCAACAGCCTTTCCATTCTTCATCCTCTTCATAGCTATCCTTACTTCCTCCTTGCTAATCCACTGCACTTCATGATTCACTATCCGCACATCATCCAGCCTTCTCTCCCTCTCATTCTCTTCATTCATCAGCCCCTCAAAGTACTCCTTCCATCTGCTCAACACATAAACTAGTTAAATAAACATTTCATTTTCATTTCATGTTATTTATTTAGACATGCAGTTATGTGAAACACCCATCCTTGAGGCCATAAAGATCATGCTATTGTTACATTTTTTCTTTTCATTTATATATTTGTTAACCAGGTAAACAAGCTAGGCATATTTGCCTTTTCTCTGTTGAGACCTTTGACCATTACCAGGTTCAGTGTCTTAGTCAGAATTACCCATTAGTGAAATGGGGGCTCAGTGTATTAAATCCAGAACTAGAAGATAATGACCATTAACTGGTCATAAACCTAATTCTTCTGCCGTAAACTGACAGACATTTCAAAACACAATTCTGATGATGTTTGGATAAAGATATGACTAACAAATGCAAGCTGGATGTTTAAGGACCATAGCCAATCCTAAAAGAGTAAAAGAAATGTTCAATATTCAGTCTGAAATTAAGGGAAAATAGTAATATTATCCAGTGGTAACACAGGTTCATGCTATGACTGCAGTGGACGAGGAAGTGTAATAAGAATTAGTACTGGTGAAATAAGTACAATCAAATATCGTATAGAAGAGGACACAGGCACAATTTCTTGTATGTTATATAAGAAATTAAGTAACATTTCAAATTATCCCTGTTTCTGGAAAATATAGCAGTGGATATGGAAAATGCAGCACTATAACCTATACTTAAAAAAGTGTGAAGAAGTAGAGACTACTCATCTTCATATGAGGTATGAATACAATTATGTAGAGGTTTTTGCTCACAAGATTAATGGGGGCTGCCTTTCATAGCCATAGTGTACAGAGGAGTACAAGGTCTCTGTGCATTATGTCTTGTATGTTACTGCCATGATCATAATTCATAGATGTGAATCATGCACATAGTGGCATTATACAAACCTTCCCTGGTTTATGAATTGTGCAGAGGAGCATTTGTACTTAGTAGTGTACAAGGCAATTCTATGACCAATTCTTTCAAAACCCCCTCATTGGCAGGTTGCTGTTGTTTTGCACTGTGTGGCATGGCAGCACAGTACAGTACATTGTGTGGCATGGCAGCACAGTACAGTACAGTACAGTACAGTACAGTATAGTACAGGACGTATATATAGAAAAGTATGTTTTTCATACTTGTGTACATCACAGTCTGTTGTCATGTTGCTCTCTGCCTTCCTGTCTGACTAATTTATAAAGATATTACACTCATTGGGCATGAAGGTAACTCATGGTGATTGTCATATTATGATAATGAGGGGATCTAATGTTGTGCAAGCCCCTATCGGTGAGAACTCAATGCATTACTGAGTAGGGTTATGGGGCAAAGTTGGCTGAATTATCAGGTTTATGTGCACTATAAGGGACTCCATTGCATGTGGATATTTTCCTACCAGATAGCTGAGGAGTTGGATGCTTTCTTTTTGTGATAGTGCTAATATGTTATTCAGCACTAACATGTTGGAGGGGTGGGATCACTGTGATGACAAGTTCATTGACACTGCATTGTATGTAGCTGTTGTTCCATAGATAACCACACTGTGCACCATTGGTACTAAAGTGGTTCTTGCTTCTTGAATCACATAGATTTGGGGATTGGAGGTTGTTTGCATATGTACTCTATGCAGAGGTGCAATGTTTCAAAAGTAGTGCAAGAGCATGCATGTAGTCTTGGCCTTTTGTGTTCAGTATTTTGTGAATTGCATACTGTGAATCATCTCTGCTCCACTGCCCACAAGTTACTATGGAAAGGCCCCTTTGTGTGAGTAAACTTGAGCAATGATGTATTAAACAGATTGTTGAAGAAAACTTAATTAAGGATGCAAGATGAATATTACTCATGTTGGGTAAACAAAGGTCTTTGCTTAGAATTATGTGGTTCTTTTTTATGAGTTTGCTTCCAGTGGAATAGAAACTACATTTCTTGTAAAATGCATTTTCTGGACAATTATATGGCATGTGATATAGATGGGCATACCCCAGGATTCAATAAACTCTGTGTAGGCTCTGTGTAGTGCCTACACAGAATGTATCCATGTACACAGCCACGAAATGTATTCAGCAGCACACAATGCATATTCATGATGTGCATCACACTTAAGTGAGGTTTCGTTGCATGTCCCAGTTGCAATGGCTGTGAAACCTCATAGAAGAAAATGGATAATGAATCTGTGTAAGCACCAATGGTCTGCCCCCATCATGTACCTGCAGAAGAGTCTTAAGTTTTACATGAAAATCAACCCATCCCGAATGACTATCTGAAACCATCATATCTTATACCTTCTTTTCTCCATTTATTTCATTTTTTTAAATTTTACCCCATGTTTGCATCATGTGCAGTGGTGCTTACCAATGCTTACAGTGTCTGCGCAGAGGGACCACCCATGTATCAGACATAGCCCATACATCTAAAAATAGAAACAGGAAGCTTTCAATTAATATCATTACACAATGGTGTGCATCACACAAACCCGGTAAATGCAGCTATGCTATGTTCATAGCGTGATGCTAACAATAACTACTTAAACTTAACTACTTAAACTACTTTAATCATGTCACTACCCTTGTGGCAACATGGGTTAAGCTTTGGACTAGTGTGCAGATAGTCCTGGGTTTTAATCCAGAGAATGTAAACCTTTCTTACCATGGTGTAATATTACAGCTTTTTGGTTGATTATTTTTGCCAATACAGTTGAAAAAGGTGCATGCCACAAAGCATCAAACAAATGTTGGTATGCATGACAGTAACAGGTGTGCACCATTTTCAAATGTATCAAAATACAAACAGTGCTCACTCTCAGTAAGTGCAATTGGCAGGAAAACTTGGTATTTAAAGGGGAATTATGAGGAAGTGCATTTTATACATTGAGGTTTGACTTGTGCAGCAATGTCTGGTGCAGGTGAAGGTGTGCACTTTAGAGCACAGCATTGATGTGTCCAGGAGTCCAAGGTTTTTATTGGGCTCCTGGTTAGGGACCATGGCCCATGCCTGTTGCAGGAAGACTATATTGGCACCCAATACAAAGGAAAGCCTTGGATAGTTTGGCAAGGGTACTTACCAGTGTGACTGGTATCACCCACACTGGTGAACAATGTCATCACCACTCTGACAACCTCTGTCAGAGAAAAAGGGATATCCTTGATTGGTGGATTAGGGATTGCCAGCCAGGGAACACCCCAGTGATGTGTAAGTATGATTTGCATGTATTACCTGAAAATAATTAAGCTGACTATGGTAAACACTGCTATTCATAATGCTTTTTTTTCTTTTGCCTTTTTCCACAGCTGCAGAAGAGATGTCCTCAAATGTGAGCTCCCAGCCTAGATGACTGGAGAAGATGAGACAAGCATGTAGTAAGTAAGAATAATTATATAAAGCTTTCTTATTGCAGTCTTAACAGTTATAAATGGATTAGTTGCTATATCATGCTTTGCTATGAAGTTGGAAATGCATATCTGCACAGTAGCTTTCAATACTACTTCTAGCTGTTGAAATCCCAGATTTAGAAATCACTGCTTTGCTCTGTTCATTGTAGAATTCATGGTTGTCTTGCAAGTACTTTATATTGAAGTCAATAATTAAGTGAGTGTCAAAATGTTATGTTAAATCAAATCCTATGCAACTATCTGGTGGGGCAGTGGTGTACCAGTCTGCATTGTTGCCTTACAGCAAGAAGTTCTCTGGTTCAATTCTTGGCTGGGGTGCCTTCTGTGTGGAGTCTGCATGACCCCCCCACCTGCATTCATGTGGGTTTCCTCTAGGTACTCCGGTTTCCTCCCATGTTATAAAGGCATGTGCCTGGAGCATTTCTCCCTGGGCCTCAGCTGAAATTTTACTTGTTCCAAGTTGGACTTTCTTGATAAACAAATATTAAATAAATAAATAAATCCATGTGTACAACAGCAAAATCTGAAATATGTTCCAAATTATGGGTCCTTATGCACCCAATATTTTATATGTCAAGATATCTTGTTCTAAAAGGTGGAGAGGTGCGGTCTGATACACAAAGCAACAGTTGCACTTTCCAGGATAACAGTGACCACGAGTCTATACAGTGTAAAATGAAAGAGAGTTTGCATTATGTTGTATTCCACTGGAAAAATATAGTATTACAGTGGACACTGCTTGTGGCTTGAAATACCATACTACCTGAATATAAAAATCATCTGATTACAATAATGTGTTAGCTTTTCATCAATAGAAATATAGTACTGTCATGTAATCATCAATGTAGCATATGAATTACAGACCCCCAGACCTGTGGCTGCAGTGGCCTGCTGTCACGTGTAATCACTGTACATGTAGTCCAAGTAATAAAGGAATTTCTTAGCAGTTGTTATTGTTTAAAGTACACTGTAATAAAATACAGTAAAAGTTATTTTTGAAAGCTAGTTGCATAATGTGTGAAGTTGCTAATCTTTTCCTTAATTCCTCTCACCCCACCCCATGTATTCTTTTTGTTATTTCTAGATTGCTTATTTTTATTATAATTTCATTATTATTATTATTATTATTATTATTATTATTATTATTATTATATTGCTTTAATTATATTTCACATTATTATATCATTTTTATTTCTTATGCTTTGTTTATTATGTACAATTTTATATTTTTTGTTAAATTTTCATTATGTATCATTCTGTTTGTATCAATATAATTTATCCTTTTAATATAATATGTTATTGTTTTTCTGTTTGCAAATTGTTTGATGACTTGTGTTTCAAGTTTTATTTCATTTTTTTTGTTTTTTCTTTATATTATTACTACAGCATGGCAGGGTAGGCCAGTTCCTGGTGATCCACCTACACTCACTCCAACAGCTGCAGCACTAAGGTCCAGCACTTCTGGACTTCCATCTGGTGGCAACCCCCCTGCTGCCCCTTCCCCACCTGGAGCCTCAGGTCAATGTGCCCTAGGGGCCAGGTGTGTGGTTTTCTCTGGGAGGAGAGGGATAAAGGGTGCATATATCACCATGGGGAGTTGCCAGATGACTTATATAGGACTGTGCACCAGACCATGGATGCATGCCTATGCCAGATTGAAAACATGCTGTCAATCCTTATATGGCAGACTGACTTTAGGCCAAGATGTTGGCTATTGTAGCCAGTGGCACAGTGATGGAACAGTGCTGGAAGTCCAATGTGTGAGGACTTGTGCCACACTGTTACCATGCTAACATCCATGGGACTTTGATTTCCCCACCTCACCCCAACTAAGGTGTTCACCCCCCTCTTCTGTTCTTTACTAACCCTGTCTTTGTCTTGTATATCTTGTCTGTCTGAAAATGCTTCCTCACCTTCCCAACTAGCCTGCCCCAGACTTGCCTATGTCCCTCCCCCCAACATTCTACTCTCTCCTTTCTTCTTCTTCTTCTTTTGGCTTTTCCTGGTTAGGGGTCATGACAGCGGATCACCTGTCTGCTCATGATTGGCAGTAGAGTTTTACGGTGTCAAGTTTCCAGCCCGGTGCCCAACCTTCCATGGAAGACACACACATGCACGCACGCACACATGCACTCATGCCTAGGGCCAATTTAGAGTATCCAATCCACCTACAGCATGTCTTTGGGATGTGGGAGGAAACCGGAGCACCCAGAGGAAACCCACACAGGCACAGGGAGGACATGCAGACTCCTGCACAGAAGGCACCCCAGCCAAGGATCGGACCAGAGAACCTCTTGCTGTGAGGCAGCAATGCTAACCTGTGCAATTCCACTCTCTCCTTTAAAAAAAATAAAATAAAAAGGGCACCTTCCCCCCCAAAATATTGTCCCATACATAGCTCTCCATTTCACAGTTGTATCCACTTGACACAACTAATTTGGTCAAATTGGCTTCACAATGCAATTATCTGGCTTGAATTTCAAAACCATCCCAAATATATCCAACTTCTCACCGTTCACTTCATTCTCAACAAACCATTTTCCTGTCCTAGCCTCTCTTCACTAGTCTCCTATTACACTCTCACTTAATCTTTAAGGAGCTCAGATCAACATCTTCTACAAATTTACAGACCTAATAAGTATGCAGGACAAAACTTATATAGCTACTTTCCATCCACTTTCTGGAACAGGCTTCCATTGACTCTAAGAAGCCTTTCCCAGACTCATAGTTTCAAAATCTCTCTTAAACACTACCTTACCCATCTCACTACTTGCCCCTGTAATCTCCCTACTCTAACCTAGTACACATCTTGTTCTCATCATATCTCTGTCATCCCTTCACTCAGATTACTACTCATATTTTCCTCCCTGGCTATTTCCTGTCTAACTTCCTCTTCCCCTTACTTCTTCCTGCCACCATTTACCTTTTACCTTATGACCTGCTCTTTTCTACCTAACTCTTGAATGTACGATTTTTTTTAATTCTCTCTTCTGTCTTTTGTCCCACACTTACTCAGTGCTAATTTCTGATTTATATATTTGTATTAACAGTTAGATTTATGATTGTTTGAATATTTACAACAGTTTGACTCATATAGTCTTTAAATTGCCTGTCTATTGTATTGTATATAACACATTACTGTGTGGAGATTTTTTTCCCCCGGACCTCTGCTGAAAATGGACATGTATCCAGTTGGACTATCCCGATCAACAAATGTAAACTAAATAAATAAATAAATAATGTTGTTGTCACCCCTCTCTCTGGAGGTGGCAGTCTAAATACAGCTAAAAAATGTATACATGTGCCCAGTTGTTACTGTTTAAGAAATGGGTAGCTATGGTTCTTCCCTACACCTTCCTGCAAATTCCTACCTTCCTTTCACTTTCTCCCCACTCCCCCAGCTCCCCATTTCACCACTTTCCTATCTTCCCCATTTCTTTTCTTTAAAAATGTGTTGTGCAACAGTGCACAATGAGCAACATCGTGCTGCAATGGCATACAAGAGCTTATATACTGTCCTACCTTGCCATGCTGTAGTAATAAGAAATAAAATCAAAATCCAAAAATGAAATGAACACAACATAAAATTATGTACAAAACAACAATAGCATCAAAAACATAATTAATATAAAATAATAATTATAATGGAAATTATGATTAGATACATAATATATAACAATCAAAAAAGAAAATTAATTAAAAAAGAAGAGAAGGGGTGGGGTGAGAGAAAAAATAAAAGAACATTAGTAAACAGACAGATAATATACAAAGCTTTCTACAAATGTTGTTGTGTCTTTTGGCTTATCCCGGTTAGGGGTCACCACAGCAGAACTCCGGTCTGCTAATTTTTGGTAGTGGATTTTTATGTGCTGAGTTACCAGCCCTGACGCACAACCTTCAACGAAGGCATGCCCATTCATGCATGCCTTCACACAGAAGACGCTCTAGCTGAGAATCGAATGCGACAACATCTTGCTGTGAGGGGACAACACTACTGCAGCGCCACTATATTCGGTTACATTTTATCTATGATAATAACAAATGTTAATAAATACCTTTATTACATTGAATACTATCCCATTGCTAACACAGACACACTATACTACATATCAGTTTGCATCCAGCAATCATTCATGGTTGCATATGTTGAACATATGCATGTCGCAAGTACAATGTTTACATTTGACAGCAGGCCATTATGAATATGTAGCAGTACTGAAGTTTAGTGATGATAAGCTAAGCCATTATTGTAAAGAGCTGCCCTTAAATTTGAGGAGTGTGTTATTGTAACTCACAAGCAGTGACTAATGTAATACTGTACTTTCCATTTTGAATACATCATAATGCCTGTACTCTTTCCTTTTACAGTTTTATAGTTACAGGTTCACTGTTATAAACATGCTCTTGGTGTCCCTGGTGTATAGGTCATAATTTACATTGCATTATTTATGTTAACTTAAACATGTACTGTATAGTTTGAAACTGTGGTTTTCTAAATGACAACCCCTGTCTACTCAGTAATACTGGACTATTGTTTTACTAAACATGCTAATGCATGCACAATATTGTGCTAAAATGGACTCATGCATACTCAAAGTGATACAAATGTTTAGCACAACATGCTGTATTTGTTCCTAATGCTAAAATACCAGTACTGTTTTGAAGCATACATACCACTTGCATCTCTTATCCTTCTCAATCTTCCCTCATAGGCTCACACGTTTAGTGTTCTCTCTGCATTAGCTGTGGGAAAAAAAATTAAATACACTAAGATCAGCAGTCAGAAACAAATGCAGCTGCTTACCTGTAAGTGATACTCACACATCTGTGGAGCGCCATCAGTCCTACATTCATCAATCCAACATTCCAGGGTATCCCTCTTCCTCATCCTGAGGTCTCGATAGTTATTTCTACACTCTTTGCTAGTGTGGGGGATACCAGTAACAGTAGATAAATCCCAGGCTAAACTATTCCAAGCATCCAATTTGTAATCTGATCCATGATAGTGCAGCTGCAAGAGCTGGGACCATAATCATTCACTAAGAGTCTAACAAATACTTTGGACTCCTGCACACCCAACCTTTGAGAACGAAATCTCAAAACTTCACCTTGAATGCCAGCCATGTGTAATGCAGATGAAAACCAATATACAATGTGTTTTCCCACCAATTACAGTTATAGCAGATTCTAAGAATGTGGAACATTGTGATCTGCAACATTTGAAAATGGTGCCCGCTGCTTACCATTGCGCAAACACAAGCAATGTGTTTGCGAGAAGCTAAATACACACATTATGTGAAATAATACAGATATTATTTCAAAAACAACACAACAGACATAATAGGACTGTGTCATCCATCAGGACAAAAATTATTATATAGGAAATGCTAGATCAACTATAAAATTTGTCACGTGACATGGGACACCAATAAAAAGGGCAGGAGTCTGTGGTATTATTCCCACAACAAGAATGAAGATATAGATGCCTAGAATTCATGCATTGCTAGCTATTACAAGGACACATTACAAATAAACAAGGCTGCAATACTTGTATTCAAACCCAGGACCATCTGAATGTAAAAGTGACATGTAACTCTTTGCATCACAGGAGAAGTTACATAGCTTGTGGCTACATTTGTATTCATTGTAAAGTTCATACATGCTCCATATAAGAAAATAAAGTGATAACATGCAGAAAAAGAAATCCATTTATGATATATACAGTCCAGTTTGTTAGTACACAAGGAATATGCATATATAGGTGTGCAGTCAAGATCAACATGAAATGTAGATTCAGAGGAATGCATTGGTACCTTATAGCTGTTGTTCTCACGTACACCACTGTAGCAAGCAATAACAGTCATTCGGCACACAAGCAACTTCAGCACAGACTGTACATTTATTTTGAAATAGTGCATGTTAGATGTATGCATAGTTAAATGTTCAATTTGGAAAATACTTCACTTACTCCTTACACAGGTTGTTATGATTCTTGTTTTCAAATATACAGCACTGTCCTAACATACTGTGTTCCTTGGTCAATCAGCAATCATCTGACCAGTACTGTGGAAGCGAGCATATGCTAACACAATTCTATATTACAGCCTTTACAGTGTTTTAGGCTATTACCTGGGAATATGTTAAGCAGTCAGCAAATAAGTAAAGCCATGTTGGCTAGCATGAACAAGAACTGACTGTTATTTTATGGGTGAGGTGCAAAGGCATCGACTCTTATGTCAGCCTGTGAGATATCCCCCAGAGCATACATCTGGAGCATTTGGGAGATGGGACACATATAGATTCATATTAACTGGCAGGTTTGCCAGCACACATGTGGTAGATAATACACATGCTGTTCAACATGCCTGGGCAGTTTGGGTTTTACACCTCATGATTAATGTTGACCCTATCCTGTTCTCCAGTTTTTGTTGTCATGTGTACATGACTCCAATGTAAGGCACACATTAGTTTAGGATAAGGCAATACATGATACAGTCATAGCATTTTTCTGAAAATATACTCAGAACTAATGTTTACATTTGCCATGTTGTAGCACACCATGCAGTGATGTTTTGAAGACTGTGGATGGTGATGCCTGTAACACACCAAGCATGCTCCCTGCTACTCTGTGAAATGTCCCAGTGACTAGGAATAGCATTTAAACACATACATTTTTTCCACTGGGATGGTTTCCTGCACTCGTCTTTGTCTGTGAGTCAATGCTGATAGAGGTCACTCAGTTCTACCAGTGTATATGTACCCTGGAAACTTTTCACCTTCTCTGTGGATATCTATTCCCAACAGCAACAGTGTCTTCAGCCAGTATTACAGACAGATGTATTAAAAAAGCAGCAGGTAATAATCTATCTGTGCCTACTTTTTGTCTGTGCTTCAGCATTTTCACAATCCACAAAAACAGAAAAAAGGAAATGGAGATAACATGAATGTTTTTACATCTTGTGGAACAGCTCCACAGGAATGGCTGGTTAGCAAGCAGTTCAGCTGTGTATGCTGTAATTAGCATCTCTGAAGCACAGAATAAGACACATGCAATCAATTAATGATGTACTACATTACAAAAAAGCAAATGAATAGCTGGATATACTGATATGGATGAAATTTAGTACATGATTGTAACTCAGATACACATTTCTTCAGATTCACTATATTTCGACAGAGGAGTATTGCACTCCATCAGGTATGTATTTATCTTGCAACCTAAATAATGCATATGCTGGAATGTAGATAAAAATATGAAGTAAATCTATATGCATCTGTTAGAAATATAATCATTACATTACCTTATTTACCAGCAATGTGAGAGGTACAGAGGATGTAGGGTAGGCATAAAGTATAATGCCATGTGCTAACTATGTACACATGTTCCATGGAAAGATCCTTTGATAGTACTTTTAATATTTCCCATTGTTTGCTTAACAACATTGTTCCTGACCTTGCTATTTATTTTGTTTTGGGGGGTGATGGGAGAGATAATGTCCTGCTATGGAACAAACTAGAGTGGACTGTTATATTGGGTGGGGGACATAGTTCAATGTCTCTTACGGCACAATAAGTAATATTTTGCTCTTGTTACTCTCTTAGTTTTATAACTACCCTTGCTATTTACTGGACAATGTTGAATCTTTGCAGTTTAATACAATTTTGACTATTGGGAGCCTTCCTTTACTGCATTATCTGTACAACAATTTGTACTTGTGTGATCCTTATATGTATTATCATTATTTTGTCTTCTGTCAAGAGGGTGGGCAAGAATAGCTGAACATATGGAACTCTGGGATGACTTTGTCTGAAATAACAACAGGGTGGACCGAGAGAGTTGTGCATATGAGCATGCGCATGACAGAGCTACTGACATAATACATGCATCTAGGAGGCATGCAGCTGAAGTGGCACATGATCATGAGGTCAGCAGTGGTGGACTTGCAGCAGTGGAACCCCTCAGCACCAACGAAGAATTTCTGGCAAATATTGTCATTCAGGAAAGCTCCCAGCAGTCCAACAGTCGGTATGTCCTTGACATGGGTGCCACTCCTGATACTCAAGAGGAGTGTCCAGGTAGGCTGTGTTAGAGCATCAGTAGAATACAATTACAGTCATTCTGTAATACTGTATATATTTTTAATGTGTGGCAAGTTGCTTTTTTGGTGGGGTATAATAAGATAATTGCAGTGTTCAGGCCTCTAACTGCCACAGAGGGATTCCAGGCATACATCTCCACACAGGACAGCTCCCAGTAATTCTTGAGCCAATATGTTCTGGATGTGGGTGCTACTTCCACATCACATGTGGGGCTGCCATATGCTTAGTTACATCATCACTAAAATCGTTCTGCATTCTGTCATAAGTGTATATAGTTGTGTCAAGCTGTATGTGTGTTGGTTTGGAGTATTTCAGAAAGCTGCAGTTTTATGCTCATTTAAAGGATTTTAGCCACATTCCTGATAACATTTATTTGAGCATATATATATATATATATAAGATTAATAAAAAGTACTAACTCATGTTGTACAGTTAAATGTATGGTGGTGTTGCCATTATGTCTTCCTTTACTTTTCCCAGGACTGTCAGGGATTCAATGTGCAAAGGCTGCAGCAGTTGGTAAGGGACTTTTTGTCTGTATCGTATATATTAAAATTTATTTAAATATATATATATATATATATATATATATATATATATATTGCATCATTACATCATTGCATCAATCTAAATCAGCTTGGGTGGCTTGAACTACCCAGTCTAATCCAGTATAACTAACTGATTATGGCCTATAAAATCCTCTATAATCCGGACAATACTCCTGCACTTAAAAATATTATCACCCCCTATAACAATCCTAGACCGCTTCGATCCTCTAACAAACTACTAATTCAGACTAGCAAAATTAATAACACAGCCGGTGAGTCTCTCTTTGCAAACTCTGTAAGTAGATCCTGGAACTCTCTTCCAGCTGATATTATCTTACTTTCCACCTTAGGTTAATTTAAAACTAGACTCAAATAACATTTGTCTGTTAACTGGCTATGTCAATGTATCAAGCCTGGATAACTCTCTCTAGAATGTGTAAAAATCTGTTAACCAGTTTACTGTGTAATTTAATTTAATCCTGACTTGCGCTCAGGATTAACTCTAACATGTGGAACTTGTTTAACTTGCTTACTTATGTAATCTCTGTAAGTAGTCTGTTTGTAATATGTAATGCTGGTATTATGTAATGCTGTATCTGCTTTCCCTTGGAGCTTTTCTCTCCGGGCCTCCGCTGAAAATGAACATGCATCCAGTCGGACTATCCCGGTCAACAAATGTAAAATAAAAATAAATAAATAAATAAAAATAAATATATATATATATATATATATATATATATATATATATATATATATATATACACACACACACACACACACACGTATATAAATATATATATATATATATATATATATATATATATATATATATATATATAGATAGATATATATATATATATAGATATATATACACGGGTTCATGTCATATGGTCGACTGTTCATTTGACTGAAAGTTCATTTGGTCGACAGTTCATTTGATCGACAAGCATTTTAGGTGGGGGGCTTCACCCCACACCCCTAACTATATATATCAACTCCAGGGTCGCACAACATTGGGGAAGGGGGCAAATGCTTGTCGATCAAATGAACTGTCGACCAAATGAACTTTCAGTCAAATGAACAGTCGACCATATGACATGAACCCATATACACATATCTGCTATACTGCCCTCTCAGGCCTGCTGTATATATTTCAGTACTGTTTATATACCTGTCTACTGCACAGATTTTGGCTGACTGCCAAGGTTTGGTAATAATCTTTCAGGCCTGTATTTAAGATATTAGTAGTTGACTGGCAGATTAATGTCAAGTGAGTAATGATTGCAAACATTAAGCAATATGATACAGATCTCACATTCAAACTGCATAACCTTCAGATATGTCATGGTGAACATAATCTGTTATTCCATCACCTCATCAGCTATATAGGTTTGTAGGAGCATATTATGTCACATTTGTCCATATTCTTTATCCATTGTTCAACCACTATTTATGTCTTTGTCCACACTTCTTACTGTAAGTGGCTGATAGGTTTAAATGTCTGTAATGGTGACAGCAGTGTAAATTTCAGCATAGTAATGCAGGTATTAATGTTGTCATGTTTTTCTTTTTATCATAAGTGAACATGGAAGTAGTTCTGTGTCTCCTGCACCACCTGATGTCAGTGTCTCATCAGATTCTGATGATGATGGTGGTCAAAGTGAGGCACAGACAGGATTGTAGAGGCAGACTCTGACACAGAAGTTGACATCCAGCACCCACACTCAGGATCCCACAGCCAGTATGCCTATGCAAACCAGTCCACTAATGACACAGATGTTGGAAAGTTGGAGGGCAAGAACATAGACCAGGGAATTATTGCTACCAGGGCTTCAGTGTCCACAGTCAAAGTGTTGGTGAGGTCCTGCACAGGTGGAGTGATAGGGGTGCTCATCAGAGGTCTGCTGTCTCTCCACCATCTGGTGCAGGTGTGTCTTCAAGTGTCACTCAATGGATATCTAGGGCCATAATGGAGGCACAGGCACATTCAGAATGTCACTCCACAAGAAAGCTCAGGGTTCTAGAAGCATCACAGTCTGACATCCATGACTGCCTGCACTGTGTTGTTGATGCACTGGATTGGTTCAATGACACGTATGAATGGGGTGTGTCCATGATGGAGCACAGAGCATCTGTGCTGGAACATCTCCTGGGAGGGAATGTTGACTTCATGGGCATAGGTCAGCAACTACATTTGCTGACAGCCAATGGAGTCGTGCCCGATCAACTTCTTATTGTGGTAGCACATCTGCTGCTCTATCAGAGAGTGAGCTGTCCTCACCCAAACATAGCAGGCCATGGAGTTGTGGTCCTGGCCATTCCTGTGAAGAAAGGACATCCAGCAAACATCAGTCACCTTCAGGTAGTAGCACACCATCTGACCTTGGGCATGGAGGTACCAGTGCAACTCCTGGCAGAGCCAGTTCTCATGGTTGGGGACAAAGATGATGAACTGTCAGCTGTACCATGCATGGCTCACAGCTGTCCAACATACAAACACATAGGGCTAGTAGTGAGCTTAGCTGAGTTCATACACACACACACACACACACACACACACACACACACACACACATGTGCACACACACACACACACACACACACACCTATAGGTTTGTAGGAGCATATTATGTCACATTTGTCCATATTCTTTATCCATTGTTCAACCACTATTTATGTCTTTGTCCACACTTCTTACTGTAAGTGGCTGATAGGTTTAAATGTCTGTAATGGTGACAGCAGTGTAAATTTCAGCATAGTAATGCAGGTATTAATGTTGTCATGTTTTTCTTTTTATCATAAGTGAACATGGAAGTAGTTCTGTGTCTCCTGCACCACCTGATGTCAGTGTCTCATCAGATTCTGATGATGATGGTGGTCAAAGTGAGGCACAGACAGGATTGTAGAGGCAGACTCTGACACAGAAGTTGACATCCAGCACCCACACTCAGGATCCCACAGCCAGTATGCCTATGCAAACCAGTCCACTAATGACACAGATGTTGGAAAGTTGGAGGCAAGAACATAGACCAGGGAATTATTGCTACCAGGGCTTCAGTGTCCACAGTCAAAGTGTTGGTGAGGTCCTGCACAGGTGGAGTGATAGGGTGCTCATCAGAGGTCTGCTGTCTCTCCACCATCTGGTGCAGGTGTGTCTTCAAGTGTCACTCAATGGATATCTAGGGCCATAATGGAGGCACAGGCACATTCAGAATGTCACTCCACAAGAAAGCTCAGGGTTCTAGAAGCATCACAGTCTGACATCCATGACTGCCTGCACTGTGTTGTTGATGCACTGGATTGGTTCAATGACACGTATGAATGGGGTGTGTCCATGATGGAGCACAGAGCATCTGTGCTGGAACATCTCCTGGGAGGAATGTTGACTTCATGGGCATAGGTCAGCAACTACATTTGCTGACAGCCAATGGAGTCGTGCCCGATCAACTTCTTATTGTGGTAGCACATCTGCTGCTCTATCAGAGAGTGAGCTGTCCTCACCCAAACATAGCAGGCCATGGAGTTGTGGTCCTGGCCATTCCTGTGAAGAAAGGACATCCAGCAAACATCAGTCACCTTCAGGTAGTAGCACACCATCTGACCTTGGGCATGGAGGTACCAGTGCAACTCCTGGCAGAGCCAGTTCTCATGGTTGGGGACAAAGATGATGAACTGTCAGCTGTACCATGCATGGCTCACAGCTGTCCAACATACAAACACATAGGGCTAGTAGTGAGCTTAGCTGAGTTCATACACACACACACACACACACACACACACACACACACACACACATGTGCACACACACACACACACACACACACCTATAGGTTTGTAGGAGCATATTATGTCACATTTGTCCATATTCTTTATCCATTGTTCAACCACTATTTATGTCTTTGTCCACACTTCTTACTGTAAGTGGCTGATAGGTTTAAATGTCTGTAATGGTGACAGCAGTGTAAATTTCAGCATAGTAATGCAGGTATTAATGTTGTCATGTTTTTCTTTTTATCATAAGTGAACATGGAAGTAGTTCTGTGTCTCCTGCACCACCTGATGTCAGTGTCTCATCAGATTCTGATGATGATGGTGGTCAAAGTGAGGCACAGACAGGATTGTAGAGGCAGACTCTGACACAGAAGTTGACATCCAGCACCCACACTCAGGATCCCACAGCCAGTATGCCTATGCAAACCAGTCCACTAATGACACAGATGTTGGAAAGTTGGAGGGCAAGAACATAGACCAGGGAATTATTGCTACCAGGGCTTCAGTGTCCACAGTCAAAGTGTTGGTGAGGTCCTGCACAGGTGGAGTGATAGGGGTGCTCATCAGAGGTCTGCTGTCTCTCCACCATCTGGTGCAGGTGTGTCTTCAAGTGTCACTCAATGGATATCTAGGGCCATAATGGAGGCACAGGCACATTCAGAATGTCACTCCACAAGAAAGCTCAGGGTTCTAGAAGCATCACAGTCTGACATCCATGACTGCCTGCACTGTGTTGTTGATGCACTGGATTGGTTCAATGACACGTATGAATGGGGTGTGTCCATGATGGAGCACAGAGCATCTGTGCTGGAACATCTCCTGGGAGGGGAATGTTGACTTCATGGGCATAGGTCAGCAACTACATTTGCTGACAGCCAATGGAGTCGTGCCCGATCAACTTCTTATTGTGGTAGCACATCTGCTGCTCTATCAGAGAGTGAGCTGTCCTCACCCAAACATAGCAGGCCATGGAGTTGTGGTCCTGGCCATTCCTGTGAAGAAAGGACATCCAGCAAACATCAGTCACCTTCAGGTAGTAGCACACCATCTGACCTTGGGCATGGAGGTACCAGTGCAACTCCTGGCAGAGCCAGTTCTCATGGTTGGGGACAAAGATGATGAACTGTCAGCTGTACCATGCATGGCTCACAGCTGTCCAACATACAAACACATAGGGCTAGTAGTGAGCTTAGCTGAGTTCATACACACACACACACACACACACACACACACACACACACACACACACACACACACACACACACACACACACACACACACACCAATGTCACATTGAGGGCACCTACTGACACGCACGCTACATTTACATGTTCCCTGTTTGCCGCTGCCCTTACTGACTCATGCACACACTCACTAACCATTTGTTCCAGCCTAGGCCTCCTTTACCCCACAAACCACCCTGTGCAAGTAATGACTGTGCCACATCCCTGCTGTCTATCTTTTGGCTTCAGGTATACTAAAGCTATGTATCTGATGCACAGGTTGACTACCTACATTTAATATGTATTTTATATCTCCATTTATAGTGTTGGCCTGACATTTGTAACTGTCAGTTATATTGTAATCAACCAGTTAGACGCCATCATCCTCATCATCACCATCAGCCCCCTTTTTTCCATTTTTTTACATGGGGTCAGGGTATCGTGTTAACTGTCGCCAACTCTCTTGATTCAGTGCCACACTCCTGCCTTCTTCAACACTCATGCCTGACTGTCACAGATCTTTTTTCACACAATCCATCCACCTCTTTGTTGGATGTCCTTGCTTCCTCTTACCTGCTTCCTGTCTGTCCCAAATCTTCCTCACCAGATTTCCTTCTGCTTTTCTGCATGTGTCCAAACCACCGTAATCTGTTCTCTTTGATTATTTCTGCAATTGGGGCTACTTTGGCTTCTGCTCTTATGTCCTCATTTCTTCATCTGTCCCACAGTGTGCATCCTACCACCCTTCTCAGGCACTTCATTTCCATCACCTCTAGCTTTTTCAACTGTTCTGCCTTTACTGCCCAGGTTTCTGTACCATACAGTAGTACTGGTTGCATCACTGTCTTGTACACCTTACTTTTCAGCTTCTTTGGCATTTGTCTGTCATAGACTACAACTAACACTCTATGCCAGTTGGCTGCAGCCCCTCTAATTCTAGCTTTGGCCTCTTCATTCAGACTTCCCTTCTCCTCATCCACCCCTTCCAGGTACTTGAAGCTGTTTACCTATTCCACTATCTTACCTTCTGTCTCTATTCTCAGCTTCTTCTGATTCCCCAATTTGCTGCCATTACCACCATCTTATCTGTGCTTAGTTTCATCCCATGTGCTTTCAGTTTTGCATTATGCCTTTGCTGAAGTTCTAGTTCAGAGTCTACCTGTAATACCACATTGTCTGGATATAGCAACTTTGTTGATCCGTCCCCTCCATCTTGTTTGCTAATGTAGTCCATCACCAGTGTGAAGTGCAGTGGGCTCAGAGCTGAACCCTGGTGTACACCAACTCCCACTAAGAGCCCCTCTGTGAGGCTGAACACTGTTTGTACTAGAGTCATTGGGTCCTTGTACATAGGCTGCACTAATTCTACCAATTTTTCTTGAACTTCAAACACTGTACTGCCCAGATCAGCTTTCTTGGGACCTTGTCATATGCTTTCTCCAAGTCTAGGAATGCCCAGTTGGACTGAATCCAAATTTCTCATCTCCCATCTTACATTCTACTACTCTGCCTATGAATTTATCAAACAGCCTCTCCAGAACTTTCATGCAATGTGATAGGAATTTGATGCCTCTGTATTGCCCACAGCTGTGGCTGTCCCCTTTGCTCTTGTACACTGGCAAGAGTATGCTTATTCTCCAATCATCTGGGATACTCCTTTCTCTCCACACTGCTATTAGTACCCTCACGAGCCGTTTCTCCCCTATCTCACTCAGCATATTTATTACATCTGCTGTGACCTCTGAGCCTGCTGCTTTCCCTGACTTCATTTTCCTTGGTGTTATTCTTACTTGTTCTAGGGAGGGCTCCTCTTCTTCTCTCATCATAGGCTGTTTCTGGGGCAGTATAGCTTCTGTGGGGTTTTCTTCATTCAGAAGCTGCTGGAAATATCCCTTCCATCTGCTTTTGATGCCCTGTGGACTGGTGAGCAGGTTGTTGCTGGCATCCCTTATGAAGGGTGTCTGACTTTCTTCTTTATCTTTCTGTCTTTGTTTTGCAACCTGATATAGTTTCTCTATTTCACTTACTAAGTCACTTTCCAGAAGTTGGTAAAGTGCCTCTGATGCCCTATTCTTTGCTACTGCCACTTCTTTATTAGCTTCTTTGTTAGCCAACCAGTAGTCCGTCCGAGCCTAGTCAGTCTTTTCTATCTCCCACTTCTTCCCTGACTCCTTCTTTCTTTTGATGACTTCCTGAACTTCTGCATTCCACCATCAGCTTTCCTTATGTACCATATTTCCATACCTGGCTTGGCTACATATCTTTTCTGTAGTCCTAACACATGTTGTTTTAGACACTGCCGTTCTTGATCAAGTCCACCTATTTTGTCCTCTTCTTGGGGTGCTAGAGCCCTGAGCAATTCCTTGAACTGTGGTACTTTCTGTATAGTCAACTTACAGGTCATCAAGCCTGGTCTCTGTTGACCTTAGAGCCTTCTCTGACCACTGCTGATTGTGGCAACTAGTGGTTTATGCTGCGGGTTAACTGTTTCACTGGGGATGACTTTGCAATCATAGATTCTACCCCAGTGCCTTTTCCTTACTAGGAAGAAGTCTACCTGAGTTGCATGTTGGCTACTCGTGTATGTGATCTTGTGACTGTCTCTGTTTCTGAACCATGTGTTGGCTACTATAAAGCCATTTGTCAGACAGAAGTCTAGAATGGCTACTCCTTCTTTATTCCTGTTGCCCCACCCATGTGGACCCAGGCAGTCCTCATATCCTGTTCTGTCTGTCCCAATATGTGCATTTAAGTCACCCATTATCAACACCAATTCATGCTGTCCTAGTAGGTCCTGCAACTGCTGTCTGAATGCACTATTTTCCTCACTAACACACCCCTGCTCTGGGGCATAGGCTGAGATTACTGCCCTATCATTACATTGAAGTCTGATTGCCATGAGTCTGTCATTCTGATGATATTCCTCACTGCCTTCTGAAGCCTCTCTCACCACAATTCCTAGCTTGTCAACCTGAGTAGTAGAGACTAGATGCCAAGCCAAGTGGCTTTGCTGCACTGCCCTTTGGATACATAGAATGCCCAGCCCCCTCCATATCATCATGTCATCCACTTCCAAGCAGCGTCCTGTCAGTGAACCTACATTAAGTGTAGCAATTCTTAGTTCATGTTTGGCAGGCTGGTTGGTTTTACATCCACTTTCAATCAACAGTGCTAACCCAGGTAACTCACACTGGCCAATAGAGGCACATATACCCCTCTAACCATTATCAAGAGTCCCAGGTGTGGGTTCCAGGTGTGGGTTAGAGTAGGTGGGGTCCTCAATCCACCTGTAACTACCCATACCCATTTTTGCGATATTAGTCAACATGACCAAATCACCTAGAGTCATGTTTTTACACCTCAGTGGCTAACCCTGCCACAACATACAGTCTGTGATCTGTGTTCGTCTATCTTGAGGATACTGTGCACCACAGTAGATGCCCAAACCAGTTGGTCTGTCCAACTCTTCACCATGTAGAGTCTGTGCTGCTGTCCACCATTTCATTCATTGATGAGTTTGAGATGGAAACACTCATCATGTTTTTTGGATATGGGAGAAACCTCACGGAGACACAGAGAGAAAGTTCAAACTCCAAACAGGCATTGGTCAGAAGGCAGGATCAAACCTTGTACCTTGTGCATGGGAAGCGAAGACCTTAACCATTATGCCAACTGGACTCTAGCCCAGACAATTGCTAGCATAATAATTCCCCTGCTTTCTAGTTGATGTGTTTGTAAGGCTTGCGAAGTCAGTCAATGACGTGTCTCATTAATACATCTAACTTTCTCTTTAAGGATTGTTTAGTGCTAACTTATGTGTGCACATCCAAAGCCAATCCATTAGATTCTGAGCTCTGGATTTTATGTAAGCACTAGAGAAAAAGCTCAAAGCAGTAATACAGTATAATGTTTTGTTTTTTTCATGCACATCACCATAGGTTCCAAGGTTCATAGGCTATGATAAGGGTATTGGTCTGATGGTGTTTAGAACTGTAGTTGTTACATCACAATATAATATGCAATGGCAGATATAATGCATGGCCATGATTCTTACAGAAAGGACCACCCATGTCCAGCATAGAATCATGAGTGATCCATGTCAGATAACATTTTCACATCAGGTCAGCCAGCCTGTGCTCAAACAGGTTAATGGATGTGCTCTACTTGGCATACATTGGAAGCCTAATGCAGATGACTGACAACCTTTGAGACATGTATGTGTCTACCCAGCATGTCCTATATATGTCATATTGTACATTGAGGACCCTGGAACAGGTGGCTGCGGTCTGATATTACTTAAGGATGTGCAACATAGTCATTCCATTTGGCCCAAAGACAGCCATATAATGCATACATATTTTGCCTCAAAGCTATATATATATATATATATATATATATATATATATATATATATATATATATATATATATATATATATATATATATAAAATACTGCATACACTAACAGCTACTTCATTCTGCCCACAGAAGACACATGTTGGAGACTCTCTGATGTTTTATTACTCAGAGATGTCTGAGGTATGTCAGCTTCCTGCAGGTGTCTGTGACAATACTTATCAAAGGAAGGATTATACACATTAATAGAGCCAATGATGGTTGAGTATAGGGGATTGATAAAATTAATTGTTGATATAATGCCTTTCCTAATTGAATGTAAGATATAGAATGGCTTTCTCCCCACAGGACACACATTTTGCAGTCAACATAAATTCCAAGGTATATTGATGCAGAATTTGGGAATACACTACTCTGGGTGGTTTTTACATAAGCAGTAACATTTATTAACACAGGGTGTGGTTATGCATGTTTCTGCAGCTGTTATAACACCCATGGCTTTGTCAGCAGTCATTAGTGGCACAAAGATGTTTTGCCACATATCCTCTGCTTTTTTTTTGGCCTTTTGATAAATATATGGTAAACAGAGGGGAGACAGCACTGACACATGTGTTACCACACAGGTGACAGGTCTGCTGCTTGAGGTGTGGTTTTCCACTTTGACTGAGTATTGCTGGTTTGTGATCCGATTTCCAACCCACCTGTTAACAGAAGGTGTGATATTCATCTTGGTTAGTTTCTCATTGAGACCAAATGTTCATCTGTGTTGAAGAGCTTGGCCAAGGCAAGATATGATGAGTGCACAGCTTTGTATATGTCTCTGCTAACAGTCTTGATTTCCCACAGGTTTTGCAGGCACAAGCTACCCATGGGAACAGCTCTACTGTTTGGAGGTCACCTATGTCCTTTTTGTCTGAGATGGATGCAGATTGTTTCTATTGCCTTAAAGCGAAGGTTGAATACAGTTATGGGGCTATAATTCAAGTTGTATGTTGCCTATCTGGGTCTATATTACAAGATCAAAGACGCATTCTTTTAAATGTGTCTTGGTGGAACATAAAAGGCTGAAAACACAAAATATTGAAGTGACTGTTAAGCGAATTCTTTCCCTGGAAAAGAATTTGCTTGGCTGCTTTTGGTATTTTGCTGTTTTTGACACAGTAGTGCAGTCTCAGAGTTGGTATATTTAAGTAGCGGTGTGTGGGGGGCATGGGGGGGGGGGTGAAGCCCCCCACTTAATGTAACATTTGAAATTGTTTTTTATTTTATTTTTTTGTTGTTGGAACAGCGATTTTTTTCCCTTGGAAACAAATCACTGTTCTGACCATTCAGCATTGTTAGCTTTCACTTACATAGGGTTGATTAATCACCGTTCACTTTTTTAAGCATTCGGTGAGCTAATAAAGACTCTGCCTATCCTACATTGCGTGGGTGGGAAATGGTTGTTGTATTCTGTTCAGTGTGGACAACAGCATTACTCAGACCACTGATGAATATGGTGGCTAGTGCAGTAGCTC